>NC_047169.1:1960816-2260816 GCF_009819705.1 Hippoglossus hippoglossus | reverse complement strand
AACAACTCGTCCTTTCCACCTCGATACCGAATTCCTTCCACAGTGTAGCCATTCAGCGGAAACACGTGTTTACCAAGACGATGTCGACATGTACGTGTCACTTTTTGGGGTTAAAATGTCCTCCCATTGTCCTTGGTTGAACTAGCTGGTATGAGCTGAAAGACAAATATAATCTGGGCCGATGTTTTTTGCTGCTCGAATTCAGAATCATTGCCCTCAAACTAATGTTGTGAGGAAAAAGCCATTAGTGCCGCTTTGCCGCGCAGAGACACACATTTTTTTGGAGCCGAGATCTCTGCATTGCGCAAATAGATTTCACGCACTGAAACAAACAGGGAATCAGGACTATTGTCAACTCACTGTCAGGGCCCGCGTCGTCCTGGCCGTCAGAGGCGTCGTCTGACGGGAGAGAGCGACCCAGGCTGGAGCTGCGGTTGTCATCAGAACCGTCGTCCTCCCTGAAGTCCGCTGAGAGTGTGAGAGTGATAAAGAACAGTTCAGTAGTGAATGATAAACCTGTCATAAGATTGTGCAGTTTATTCCATCAGAGCATGTAATCTGCACACATACTGTAGATGTATAAAAACAGCTCAGCAGTGTTGATAAAATACTCTGATAGTTTGTTTCAGGGTCGTTCTACTCACGTGGGAAGGGGAATTCCTGAAGGTTTCTGTAAAGTCAAATTAGGCATAAATCAAAATATGTTGTCTGTGCTGGCACCGTTCAGACAACTCAGCACCAGGTTTGCGTCACACATTTAGCAAATTGTTTCCTGCACATAAAGACCACAAAACCACAGGTTTTCTGTAAGAGTCTCTTATCGAGTAGTGCAGGAGACACAAGCGAAGACGGTTGTTTCCGGAGTAAACTGCTGCACTTCACACAAGAGCTGCAGTTCTTTGGGTTTTAAGGACTGTTGATATCCTGTTTGGAGATTAAGAGTGATTTATTCTCATAAGATTATTCTATGAGAGCTTTATAAACTTGAAGTAAGACATCTCGAAGGTGACACCATTAGACTAAATTACTTCCTTCAAATGCAATTTTGCAATCTGTGTTTAAGGCAATTACAGCAACAATTGAAGGACTTGTGTGTGACATTAAAAGCAAAAGTTGGATAATGGTGTAATGAAATTACACTGTAACTAGAAGATTGCTCGGAGATTGCAACCCTCCGCCAAGGCCAACACCCCATCTCACCATGTTAGAGAAGGTTATTTAAAATTCAGTTTCCCCTACTTGTTCAACCCCTACACAAACATTTATGGAAATTGGTTCAGTAGTTTCTCTGTAATCCTGACAGACGGGCAAACTGCAATGAAATCATAACCTCCTCGGCAGAGGTAACAGGCGAAGCAGTTTTCTGTCTCCTGCTGATTTGACGCAGCTCCTGGAGGTGAACTCCTTACCTCACATGGACGACCGTAAAGTTGTTCAGCAACACTTTCCGCGTCTCTTGGGCGCTTTCACTGAGCTCCTCATTTTGAAGGATCTCTCCTACAAACAGTTCACAGTCTGAGGAAACAGAAAACATGGCAATCGTGACGTATATTCACAGGTTTTGGAAACAACATATCCTGAGAGTCCTGAGAACTGCTGTGTGTTAGAGATCTTCATCATTATACAGCAGATGGACACATGAACGATATAACACATTCCAACACAATCACCTTTAAGTTTTCATCACAACTTGTTTTATTTGTCGATATATTTGATAAAACATAAATCCATGAGTCTTAAGATTTGATTCTCATTATCAGGTCAAAAACAAAAGAGCACGTCCTGAACTGTACACATCATTCAAATGAAATCTCACAACACATTCGTAAAGTCTGCAAATTAAGGAAAATATTGTATTTTGAATCTCCCACCTTCTCCTAACATGGGTCAGCTGAACTATCTATTTCTTCTGCGTCTAACGTGACCACCACAATATTTCTGAAGGCAAATTCAAACAAAATATAAATCTACTGGCTGTGTGACCTCTCAAAAGAAAAATCCAAAGACATTACATAGACAAGTGTGTGTAAACAGTTATGTCAACATTTTCTTTCGTGGGCTGTAAACTCATTTTTAGGTCGGAATAAGAGGTGAGACCTGCCCATGACACTGTAGGCAAAATACGTTGGCTCACATCCCTTATCTGATTCAATCCTCTACATGAGCCTGCTGGCAAATGCAAATCCAGAGGCCGCGACGGACCCTCTGACAGAACATGCAAATGTGGCAAATACCACAGCACCATCACGTTAGGAACAGTTTTTATTACAAGTTGAGAAATATAAAGTTTTTTAGTGTTTGATTTTGTTTGCTCAACTTGAAGCAACACTAGGAGTGAACATTTTATCAGCAAGAGATTAAAGAATAAAAACAATGGAAAGAAAATGAGGCTAAACGTTAGGGTTGTTGTTTAGGTACAAACTAGTAGAGCTAGGAACTAACGTGTACATTATAGATTTACTTTTGTTTTGTTGTGACGAGCATATTTTCTCACACTACACTCTCGCACTCTGTAATACCAGGATTTAAAGATCGAACAAACACCATTACAATAAAAACAAAAGGCATTACCGTTCAAAAGTCTCTTAATTTCCGTCGGTAATGTCCCCATCCCCCGTCTTTCACCTGTCCAACTCAAGTAACTTTGGTCTGGAGACTTTTCTGACTGTGCCTATGCAAACCCAGTCTCTATCATAATGTCACAGCTCCAGTAGCAGAAGCAGAATCCTGGCACAGACACATCCACGCTCACTATCACAGCATCAAGCCACCTGTGTCTTCTTGCTCTGAAGCCTGACTTCCGTGCAAGCACCTCGATTTGCACAAAACGGGGTGGAGCAGGAGCAGAGATGGCAACTTCCTGCGCACTCTGGTTTCTCAGAAGAAGGACAGATTTGACTGGCTCTGATAAAAGCCCTGACACAATAACGATGCCGTACAGACGTGGGGGCCATGATCCTGCACACTGGCTTCCTTTAAGCAGCAATAAAGCCCAGAACAACTACCTGATAAGAAAAGAGGTGAAACCGTCTGCAGAAGCAGAACAAGACATTTAAAGAGCATGTAGGCGTCTGTGGTGAATCACAAAAAAGGCAACTGGTGGTAACATGCAGCTCTGGCTGTGTAATCGTGCTTTGACTTGTGTAGACACACATTATCCTTTTTGTATTAAAACCTGCCTCGAGTGTCCTTGAGCAAGAACACAAATCCCCACCAGCTCCAGATTTTTGCTCTGTCACTGATCATTTTGAAGTCAAAGTATTAAAGTCATATTATTTCAAAAATAAATAAAGAAATAAATACTCCTCAACATAATGGGATTACCCCTGACCTGTATATTACATCCCCCAAAATCATGACATCTCACTTTAAAATAAAACGCAGCATCAAGCAGCACAAACACGACTGCAGGAGACGAGCAGCAGGCCAAGAACTACTGACACTTTTGTTTTGGAAAAATCATTTGCCACAGTTTTTACATCAAGTGTATGAGTCAGCTGCAGCTTCAACAACAGGTCAATTAATCAATTAGTCATTCAACAGAAAATTACTTCAACTGATTCATCTTTTCTAGACTCTTTTAAAGCAAAAAGGCCAAGTTTTGATTCTTCCAGCTTCACCAACGTGAGGATTTGATGTTGACACTGGACTTAGTATTTCAAGTACTTGAAGTATAACACCTGAACTGTATATATAAGTGTATTATTTCCAGGAAACGTGTTAAGAGATGGTTTGGGTAATGAATTGGAATTTAGGGGCTCATCACATGAAGCATTACCTGGATTTATTTACCTTTAAAACCCCTGAATTGAGTATCTGTGCAGTAAAGTGTGTTTATGCAGGAGTGACCCAGTTTTGTGGTGAAACTAATTAACAGCCTGTTTGTGGGTTGGAAACAGTTTCAGCATTAAATCACTTCCCAACCCGGTGTCACGCAGCTCGGCTCGTTTGTTCCACTAAATAATGCAGAGTCCGAGCAGCTTAAAGCCGGAAGTCCTCCTTTAAATTCACCGGGAGCAACATGTGGGGATTCGTAATGACAACCACGTGGCTTCTGTCTTTAGCCACCATTTTGTTTGAGGTCACCTGACTCACCTGGAGAAATGGCCCTTCACCTGTAGATCCAACATGGAGCCGCTGGGCCTGTTGGGGGGGGTCGTCAGCCGGCACCAGGAGCTGTTAGCCGGCTAATGACATGTAGCTTCACACGATAAACCTCCATTAAATCTCCTCCAAGTCTTATTTCAACTCGCTTCCACGTGTTGCGCTCACCTGGACCCGTCTATCACCTGGCGCCGCTGATCAGCTAGCTTCATGAGCTAACTGTTTCTGAGTAAGTTCACGTCTCCACCACGTTAACTCGAGTTAAATCTGTTTACTCGGTTTAAGTTTTATTTGATTAAACACGAAACTAAATCCGCCCCCCCCCCCAATGACTACATCACTGTTGTGTTCACGGACTCACTTTTCTTCGTCCACTTAATTGTTGACAAATCATACATCAGACTTCAAGCGATGTTTTTGTTACTATGATGGTAGAAATACGCTGTTAAAATGTTTTAATGTTATTTAACCTGGAGTCTGTGTTTTTCACGACGTTTAAAAACTATCGTGCGTTTTGTTTTGTTAGGTTTTTTTATTTAGTTTATGCTGTTTCCGTTCGCGATGCATTCAAGTACTCGCAATGTCAGTGTCGGTTAATGCAGTTGTAAAATCGGAAATAAGAGTTTAGGCAGAAACAGCGGTCGAGATTCTTTTATTAAATTTGGTTTATTTATTGATTCTATGATTTTTCTATGACTCTGTAAATAATGTGTGAATTGTTTCTTGCAAATTTTATTTTTATTTTACGTTCGATGCGTTGTTTTTACACGACTTTTGTGGAGGCGCTGCATTCATGTACTCGCGATGCCACTGTCGTTCAATGCAGTTGAAAATCGGAAATTAGAGCACACGCAACAACAAAATTCGAACTTTATTTAATTTTAATTCAGGGTGTCAATTGCCACGTCTTTTGCAAACAATGAAGGAATCATTAGTTTTTAATTAATGTTTTTTATTTTACATTTGATTACAAGTTGATCTTTGAACAGGCGATGCCTTCAAGTACTCACAGTGTGCCACAAAGATAATGACGTTGTAAAATGGTTAATCACAGTTCTATAACATAAAATGTTAATTCAAAATCTGTATTTTATTTTATTCCATTTTACTCTACGTATGTTTTTGCAGCATTTTATTTTTAGATGTGAAATTGTAAATCAAAGATCTTGTGTGTTTCAGTGATGTTTCACTGCAAGTATTTACACAGTGAAAACCTTTTTATGCTGAAATCCATTGAGGTAAAGCTGCCTTGTGTTTAAACATAAGAAAATGAAGATCAGCAGGGATCCAGTTGATGTTTCAGCCCGGTCGCACCACAATAAACTACACGTGGCATCAGATTTCTAAATGGTTGAACATTATCCTCACCCTGAATAGCACATCTTGTCAAATTAGGTCTGAGAAATTCTCCCTTTCACTGTTTAATTTACAGTATCCACCACTTTGATGGGTCCGTGACTGAAGCTGAGAAACTAATTAGGATATTTCTGACAACAGCGCGGCGAAGCTAAATTGGTCCCTCGCTATATGTGACAGCTCGTGGATGGATGGTTTATATTAGCAGCAGAGGGGGAACAGCGGTGGTTCGGACCCGAGCTTCTACACACACAGCTGACGTGTGCGGACCAGGCAGCGGTGGAGGCAGTAATAGAAGTAGTGGTGGGCCTCTCTATCGCCTTATTGATCCTGTAGTACAGAGACACGACAAGGAAAGTCATCAAATAACCAAAGCTCAATCAGCCACCGCTCACATCGACAGCGTACACCAGATATCAATCAGGACTGGGTTGGACTTGTCCCATGTCTGTCCTGCGTTTTGAAATGTGTAGTGTGTGTATTCAAACTCACAGGATAATTATTTCATATCCCGGGCAACATCACACAGACACACACACGTAATCTGTCATTTCACAGACTCACAATCCTGAGTATTTCAACAGAAATGTGTCTCCGCGCAACATTTTGCTTCATATCTAAGTTGTAATAAAAAAAATAAAAGGCTGTTTGCATCAACCAGCCGCAAAGATCGCGTGTCTTCTCTTATATTTAAGTCCAAAAAGGGATTTTGCTGTTTAGGATTCCTGCTAATATTTATTTTTATTATTGAGTCATCTGTTATTTTGTAGTTTAATCATTTGGTCAGAAACTGTGATAATGTCTCGTTTTGTCCAAACCCTGAGAATTAAATATTATTGTAATGTCACATTTGACAAAGTGGAATCATCATATACTTTTAAAAAAATGATGAAACCATATATTGATTATCAAAATTGCTGCAGCTCTGTTGCATTTTCGATATTAAATACAGCTCAATTTTCCCACACGGGACGTAAACAGCAGTATTGGCAGCAGTTTCCTCTCAGCGCATCATCGTATATTAATAATTTTTCCGTATTTCACGTTGATGACTGTGTCATGATGGTGTCCTTCCCTGTCGCCTCTCTGCAGGAAGCCACGGGGTCAGGGCGAGTTGAATCTCATGTCAGAATTGGCCCCGCGTTGACCTGCGCCTGACTGGCCTCCCAGCAAAAAGCCCCTGTGAAGGTAAGAGGAACTGGGGTCCCCTCCCCTGGAAAAGAGGTTCCCTCCCCTTGACAGCTCCACAGAGCCGCAGCCACCTGCCTGCTGGGCCAGCCCCATATGAAAAGGGAAGCCCTTTGTAATCCGACGGGGATTACACCACCCAACAATGCGCCGCTGAAAGAGCGACAAAAGCCCTGTATCAAACGCCGCTGAGGGGGAGCACGGCTATGATCTCCCACTACTACCAACACTGACTCCTCCGCCACCTCTTCATCTCCCCAAGAGGCGTCCCCCCCCCCCCACCTTTAGCATTCGCTGCCCCTGTCCTCCTCCTGCCCTCTCATCTCTAGGATCTGGCCTTTTATCAGCGCATTCCTTTTCATTTGCAATGCGGTGTGGGGAGGGACAGCGGGTCCCTCTGATCTGCGAGGGGAGAGAGTCAGGAGGAACCTCGGGGCATGAAGGGTGTGTGTTTCGTGTGTGTGTGTGTGTGTATGTGTATGCTGCAAACACACACACACACACACACACACACACACACACATTGCATTCTCAAGATAGGGTAGTCCAAAGGGACAAATAGTGAAGCACCCATGCTTGTCTTTCAGGCTCTTTAGCTTTGTTTTAGAGAAGGATGTGGCACCTTTTGAGTTTTTCCTTTTCAAAACACGAGCACAGGGTCACAAGTTGCAGATCCTTTTATTTCATTTTCCTCTAAACCCCTGGACATTAATCACTCTATAAGAATAGCTGTCACCTTTTCCAAGAGCAAACATCTCAAGTCGGTGCTCATGCAAACATGTCGCAGCGTATTCAAAGCTGTAATGAAGGAAAAAAAGGTGTTTGGCCTGAATCTTAAGGGTCTGTTGTAAATGTTTGTGTCGCTGGAGGAGATAAAAAAAAAAAAAAAGAGCCAGTTTACTTTTCGGATTTCCTCAGAGTCACTGTACTCTCAACCCCCCCCCCCCCCCCCACTGCTCAAACATGCATCAGTGTCGGAGGGAGGTGGCTTCGGTGGCAGCGAGGTAAAAAGTGATGATAGATTGAGGACACAAAAGACGGAGGAGCAAATGTGTTGCGCTAAATCTACAACCTTCACTCACACTGCCTGGTGGTAGGCTGGGTGGGGGGGGGGGGTTACCTCAGCTTGTACTCAAATCAATGTTAGCCCTGAGAGCATTGAATAGAAAATCATTCAAATTGTATTATGTTAGGATATATGAGCCATTTCAAAATATTAATTCAGCATTATTTGAGGTGTCTGTTAAGGGAAGCAGTTACAGCTCGCAGTGCGTGGACTCGACTGAGCGATTACGCGCCTCTATTACATGTGATATATGAATGTGTGAGAGGGAGCTATTTTTCATTACCAAGACATTGTCCCTAGGGGCAGTTGTTAAAGAAGAATCTATGAATTATCCCCCTGAAACAACTGGCCCTTGTCAGGAGTGGAAGGAGAGAGGAGACGGGGGGGAAAGGGAAAGGGAAGCGCTCTCCAGAGTGGTGGGATTCAGCGACTGGAAGGAAGCCAGGAGAACGTGTCTGCCTGAGCTTGTGATCCTGCACGCCGCTGCCGCTCCCTCTGTCCAGTTAATTGGAATACAAAGCAGAGCGGGGTCGATGAGAGAGCGGCGGTGGTGAGGAGGGTGGTGGCGAGAGGGGGGGTCTGCTGTCTGTCTCCAGCAACACTCAACCTTCACTGCTCGCTGGGAATTGACTGGGGAGCCAGCAAGCGAGACCGACACACTGTCACTGGTAAAATGAACTGTCACCTTGCATTTCTCAACCTCCTGGCAGCATCGAATTGGCCGCTTTGAACCATGTGACGTGACACTGATTGAGTTCTGGGTTTTCCCTCCTGGGCTCCGGAGGAAGGAGCTGGTTTAATTTCAAGTGTACAGCCTCTCCATGCAAAGCATCCAGGCAGGGGCTCATCATCATTTGCTTCAAACCTGAAGCCGTTACACCGAACCTTTCATGGGCGCCCTATTCTTCCTCACCACCCCTCATTATTTCATTGTGCTGCTTCGTTACTCTGCCTCTCAGCTGGTCTTGTTTTTCTTACGGCATATAGTCATGGCGGTCTGACAGCCACACGGAGGAGGAAAACTATTAGGTGTAGCCATTTGGATCCTGGAGGCAATCCCGGGGAGTATTAAGACGTTAACCCTGGCCAAGTCACTTGTCTTCCTCAGTTACGGTGCTGATGGAGTGGGGAAAGGATGCAGTCGCAGGAGGGACCCAGGAGGCAGGGGCTTCAGGTCGGCTGCCACTTCCACATCCGGTGGAGCCAGACTAGGTTGGGGGATGGTGGTGAGGAATCTCCCAGGCTGGGCTTGAAAGAGCCTCGGTGCCGTAACAAAGGAGGAAGAGAGTGTGCTGTTCAAAACTATAGGCAGCGTTTCCTACCGAGGCTTCGCTGAACAATAACAGCAGGCGGATAAATTAAATAACAGAGAATTTGCCATGTTTCAAGTCTGTGTTAGAAACATTAGCAAAGGTGGTGACGCGCAATGAATCACTGTTGGGTCAGTGTGATAATTTGTTCTGTTCACACTGATCCTTTTATAATGAACTTTACAAAACAATCTAGAGTCGTAGTTGTGTTTAAAATCATATTCTAGATTTTAAGATTCAGTCTTTTTATTGGAAAATTTGTTAATATCGTTTCACTACAGAAAAGGATTATATACAAAAAGGATTTAACATTAGAGGACATCCATTGATACCTCAGGCTGCAGAAGCTTCATAATAACTAAAGATAAACGCTGGAATACAGTTTTAAAACTCGCATTGAAACCTGACGCTTTTATTTTAAGACATATTTGAAATCTCATTAATAAGGATAAAGTATCAGGATAAAAGTTTGTCACCTTGTTAAAGGTCCAGTGTGTAGAAGTTAGGAGGATGTATTTTAATAGAAATAGAAAATAATAATCAAAATGAGGTTTTAACTAATTTATTATCACCTGAAACTATAGATTGTTGTGATTTTGTTACCTTAAAATGATTCTTCAATTAATCTGCAGATAATCTTAGAAATAATTTTGTTGATAAATCATCAAAAAGTAGTTAAAGGTTCAAGTCAGATTTATTAATTTGGCTCAATATCACAAATCCCAATCATGAGACAACATGACACCTTCTGATCTTAGACCAGACATTAGAATAAGGAAAAAGTCGGCTTATTATTATTATTATTATTATTATTGAGAGCTTTTCTTCCATTAAAGTCCAAAGAGAATCGAAACTATGACAAAGAAAAGCAGAACATCTTCACATTCAAGAAGTTGAAAGAAGCAAATATATTTATTTTTTGCTTAATAACGACTTTTCAGTCATCAAGTTGCTGCTGATTCATTTTTATGTCGACTGACAAATCAATTAGTCGACTCATCGCTGCAGCTGTAATGAGCCGACCTGTTTTTATGATTCCAGTTCTCAGCATTTCTCTGGTCAGACACTGTCCGTCTGACTCCGGCTCGGTGAAGGTCAGTGGACTGTGGAAAAACACCAGCAACAATGATGGAAATTAGTCCGAGACTCAATTGTTCCGTCTTTTATGAAGTCTGATGTATTGTATTTCAGAAATATGATGAAATATTGTGGCTATTTTTGGTGACATGTCTCCCTGACACATCAGCAGCTCCATTTATCTCTGCACCGTGTGATAAATACTGTGGCTGTGTTTGACATCTGCCAGTAGAAATGACTCCTCTGTGGTTTCTCTTAGATGACCGACCCCCCGTTATGCCATGAATACTGTATCTAGTTTGTCTTTGAAGCCCGGGGACCCTGCAGAGTGACATGCGACAGAGGAACTGGTAGAAAACCAAGGAAGTGAGCCTTGCAATAGACTTGTAAAAGAGCCTGCAACAACTGCAAACAGCATGGGGTACAAACAGCACCGGGTTGACCTCAAACAAAGTGCAGGGGGGGGCAGGTCGGGTAAAGATGTGTTAGATATGTGAGGAGAAGGAGCTCGGCTGCTGGATCTATTAATAGTCCTCGTGTGCAGCGAGCTGTTGCAGAGTTTTTTATTATTTGTGTAGGATCCTCCTTCTTGTCCCCTTGTGTTCATTAACCATTTTTTGCTCCTCTCCTCTCCTTGCCCTACATTCTCCCGCAGAAGGAAGCGAGGGCTCCGCCGATCCGAAGGTGAAAAACACCCTCCTCCTCCCCTCCTCCGGCTGAACATCTGTCTCCGTGGCGTTGGCGGCAGCACAGACTCTGACACCTCCAGATGGAGCGCCCGCTGGGAGCGCTGAGGTATTGCCTACAGAGATGGCAGGGATCACACCTCTGGAATGAAGTCCCACACTTGTTTTCTGCACCGTCCCCTTTTTTGTTGTTGGATCTGTCACTATTCAGCGAATCGATTGTCGCCACAGTCCTTGGCCTTGTGACTCATCTGAAGAGGAGGCTTGTGCCTTGTAGAGAAATGTATGACAACAAACCCCTTAGCCCTTTTTCTAATTTACAGTAATGGGCCGTATGGTATTTCAACTGTAACTTCTATTCGTTGGACTGTATTCATTTTTAATATAGTTGTGCGAGAACTGCACACTCATGCAGATATATTTCAAATGGTGGCTGATTTCCATTTCAAAGAAACATGTTTTTCAGAGGCTGGGAACAGTTTTAACTTTGCACAGTTCGCTCAATGGCCTATAACCTTATTACTCTAAATATTAAAAGCAATATACCTGCAAACATCTGAAGTGAGCGAGGCCTGGAGTTCCTCCTCCGCGAGCCACTCTGGTGTCTTGACAGATTGACTCTGCATTCATTCGTGCCTGAACTCTGCGTGAACCTCAGCTTTAGGAAAAAGGACACCAACAGGCCGGTGCTGCTGGGGCAGAAACTTGTGTGTGTGCAAACTTAACACCCAGTGCAAATATTGAAACTGCTGCCCCCTTTAGCATCGGCTGAACCTAGGTGGCCGGGTCCGGCAAACGTTTAGCTGAAGGCGAAACCTGAATGAGCACTGAGACGTTAGATTATCCACTTATCTCCTTGGTTTTCGACAGGGAAAAAAACGTTATTAAAAACAAGTATTTCACTTAAATCATGTAAAATACATGAGGATTTCTGTGTCAGCTGTATCTGAGCAGAATTTGTGTAACAAATCCAGGGTGAGACCTGGCTCCCTGGAGTTTGTTGTCATGTTTAGAGCCCCTGGAGGTATTTGGAGGTGAAGAGGTCACGGAACCACCCCATGTGTTGAGAAAGATTCCTCTTGTCACATTATGCAAGAGGACTTGGGTGAGACTATTAATGGAAGTAAATATAGAAGAAAAAAAAAAAGTTTTTAATGCAATTCATGATTTGAAATAATTTATTTTAGACCTTTTAGAAAAAGCACATTCATGTATCCTCATTTTTTCTTTTTTACAAACACAGCATGTACAATTTTTTTTTTTTCCCTCATTTTTATAAACTTTATTAAGCTTAAATCATCTCAGCAATTGTTGGAAAATACCCTGTAAATAAATAGTGCAAACAATGACACTGAGAACTTCAGTGTTCCAACTCAAAACACAGCATGGGCCTATGAAAGGAAGATTATAAAATACAAGAACGGATGAAAAGACATTTTTAAAAAAAAATTATCTCAGCATTCAGTGTCAAATCAATGTCTCTTTAAGCACAAGTTCTATACACACGAGTCCAAAAGTATGTTCACAGTTCTTTCCTGGAATTGTGCCACTGGGGGGGAAACAGCTCAGGCCTCCACATTCTCCATATATATATATATTTGTTTTAAAGTCTTATAATGGTCCAGAGTCTTTCCCCTTCTCCTTTGGAGAGGAGTCAGGGCCGGGGACTTTCTCCACAGGTGCGGGGGTGTTGTTCACCACGGAGGAGCCGAGTTTCTCCCGTTTCTTCTGCTTCATCCTGCGGTTCTGGAACCAGATTTTCACCTGCGTCTCGTTGAGCTCCAGGCTGGCGGCGACCTCCACCCTCCGTGCCCGCGTCAGGTACTTGTTGAAGTGGAACTCTTTCTCCAGCTCGGTCAGCTGCTTGGTGGTGAAGTTGGTGCGGATCACGTTGTGCTGGCCGGGGAACTCGGACAGGCCCGCTGAGGAGAGAGCATGGATGAGCGTGTGATGGAGGAAAACACATGGAACTCAATGGACTGATGGGTGAGAATGAAAATGTGACCGTGAAGAGAAACAAACGGTGCAAAGAGTTAGAGGCCAAATATTTGTTTGGAGCAATTTTGGTTAATTATATATCAGCTGGACTTTGTCTTTACGCACAGTTTACGCACAGTGTGGCCCTCTGAGATCACATGACCTCCCTAAGCTGCACTTCACTTCTCTAGTTTTTTAATCAGTCCGGGGATAAACAAACCTGTTTTAGGAGGATTCCTCTTCACTTTCATCCAATCGAATGTTTTAGACGTTTCCTCCACATGCTCCAGATCCTTCTCCTTGCTCTGGGGCGGTAACCTTGTGTAAACACTGTCTGTATATTCTTGCTGCCTCTGCTCTCCGTTACCGAAGTGCAGATAGTGGCCGCCCGCTGCCACCCCAGGCCCGCAGCTGTCCCCGGTGTAAGGGGCCATGTTTGTTCCGAGGGGGGAAACCTGCGCGTGGATGAAGTTCCGGTCCTGCTCGGGAGCCAGGCCGTACTGGTGGTGTGCGAACTCCAGAGGCGACCCGTACATGGAGCTCCCCGGCGTGGAGAACTGCAGGTCCAAGTTGACGTGTGTCTGGTGGTGCAGGGGGAGGCTCGGAGTCTGGTGGGCCGCAGACGTCGTGGCGACCAAGCGGCCATCCGGTGCGTAACTATCACTTGTTGCGCACGAGCTGGACGACATGTATCCGTGGTTTAAATTGTGGTATCCGGCCTTGGCACTGAAGATGTTCGCTCCCCGGTTGCACACGGGGTAGTCTAAGTAGGAGTTCATCCTGGAGCCTTTTGTTTGTTCAGAAGTGATAAAGACTGAGCAGTCATTAATCGGTGCTCCCTGTGCCCTAACCTTCTAGGTAGTATGTCAAAGCTGTAAAACTGCCTTCCACCCTCATATCACCTTCCTGACACACCATGTGACCCGCGGAACGCCAATGGCGAAGGACCTAGAGCAGTCTGTCAAGTCTGCAGGCTCCTCCATCACACGGCTCGCATTTACATGACAAATGCTTCAATCAAACGCGCTCATCCATCTGATAAGAACACAAACACCAGGACAAATTTTCCGGCTGCAGCGTTAGAGGGGCGAGGAGTGACAAATTTATGACACAAAGAATAATGACAATATATGTATAACATATATAGGAACGGTAATAATATGCTTGTATTAATAATAACGGCCTGCAGAGAGTAGATGTGCACAGGTCATACAGGAGAATTGTTATTGTCTTTTATAATATAAGAAGAAGAAGAAGTGGCCAAAGAACGAATTAATTTGTTTCATTTAAATGTATTAACCGTTTTAAATGAATGGGCCTTTAAGTTATTAATTGCGTGGATTTATTTGCCCCTTTTCGTTTAATGTACACATCTAAATCTCGCCCTTTTCTATTATCTAAATACAAATTTAGTCAAAATGTGTTTTATCTTATTACCAAACTACAGTATTCCAGTGTTTCAGACCCGAATCCAGACGGACCGTGAATCAGACTGTGTTGTAAGGAGAGAGAGAAGGAGGCAGCGCAGAGGATCCAGTGATCCATCATGGCTCTTTTACAGATTGACAGTTTGTGTGGCCCACTTTGCCCATAAAAGAACAAAGACACATTTAAGAACCATACAGGCCCTTTTCTCTGGCGTCTATCTCTCTTGCTTGAGAGTTAACGACACTCAGACTATAATGTAATATCTTCCCGAACCTATCACGTCCACAGCCATCCGTAAGGGCGCTGTAATTAAGTATAGAGTTAATGTGATGCTGTAGAACTCAAGAGATAATTAAGCTTTAAGAAGAAGAAAAAACGCTGGATTTGCCATTTTACCAGCGTTTTGGCTGAATTACAGTCGACTGGCTCTTAGAGAAATATTTACTCTGGGGAGTCTTTTTTTTATTTATTTATTTTACCTAAAAACAACAGTTAACGTTTTCATTTTAAACCACATGGGGCTGGGTTGTAACGCTCCTGAAGAGGCTCATGCGTAAAAGTTAAACCAACAGTGGATTGACAGGCTGCAGAGGAATAAATACAAATAAATAGAAGCTGAGACTAGTATTTAGATAATTAGTTCAATAAATAAACAATAGAAACTCATGCTTCAAGACGGATCAGTCACGTTTCGCCTCCATAAAGTAAAGAGAAAGTTTCTCGAGGATCTGCTACAGATGAGTCAGTTTGGGAGCCTGCATGATTCTGTCCTGAGAAGAGCAGCAGCTCTGTGGGAAGAAGGAACCGGTCACGTCCACACTTTGGTTTGTTGTGTGCGCGCTGCCGTGCGTGTCGTACTGCACTTCGAATGGCGGACCGTGCGTAAAGCCCAGAGCCGGATATTTGGAGTATTGTGCCGGGTACTGAGGCTGCTGCTGCTGGGACTGGGACTGGAGCGGAGGAGAGGCCGCCTGGTAATCCCCTCCCACATGCACATAACCCAGGCTGGACAGAGTGGGGCTGCCCGGGGCGGAGGGGGAGGACGGGGGAGAGGAGGAGGACGTGGTGGGGGTGAGGCCCTGCTGCCTCTCGTCCTTCTTCTGCTTCATCCTGCGGTTCTGGAACCAGATCTTGATCTGCCTCTCGTGCAGGTTGAGCAGGCTGGCCATCTCCACCCGCCGCGGCCGGCACAGGTAGCGGCTGAAGTGGAACTCCTTCTCCAGCTCCACCAGTTGCGCGCTCGTGTACGCGGTGCGCGTCCGCTTGGAGGCCGGGGTCGCGCCTGGACACTTCTCGTTGACGGTGCAGTCTGTGCAGAAGAGGAAAGAGAGAGAGGGTTGAACTCCAGAATCCACTGGAGACGTTTCTGTTTCATCCCCTTTATCCTCCTTTTATTTGACTTTGATCTTATCTGACTATTTTCAGTCATTTTCTGCTTGAACCTGGTTTTAGTGTCTTTTCCTCCTTTACTGTCAGTTTCCTCCATTTATACTAAACTGTCACGTGCACCTGCTCTAAAATACATCTTAAATGAATAAATAATAATCAGACAGCAGACAAATGAACAACATGACAGAAACAGTGGAAATACAAACAGAGCACATGGGATATTTAACGAGTAAGTTATAGGTTGTAAACTAAACTTGACAGTGGAGGAAGATTTAGAAATCAATCAGAGCTTATTGCACTTTTCATCCAAACGATAAAACACAAAAGCTTCACAGAATAAAAGCAATGAAACAATAAAAAGGGACCAAGATAATTTGTCTTTGGTTATTTTTTTTTTTTTTTAAGTAGCATGTTCTGCCCAAAAATATTTGCTTCTTCAAATCTACATTTTTGTTTTTCTAAATTTTTTTTGTACATCAAAGTTGTAATTTGTAAAAAATCCTATAAAATATTTTAATATATTTCTGCTAATAATAAATAAAGACCAGGCCTTTACAGGGGAGTCACGTTTTCAAATAGAAGCACTTGTGTTTTCTCAAAATAATTACAAAAAACATTTTATAATATTTATTCCATTTCTGGGTTAATTGTTGTTTCTGCTTTTGCAAATATTTCCTCTGCACTCGTTTTGAAAAGTGTTGAACAAATGAATGTTCCTGTTGACTTTACTTTAACTGACCCTCAAACTGAATGTGGATCAGACGGAGCCAGTGTGTATTCGCCTGACTGGATTTAATTAATAGCTTCCGTGACCTTTTGAACCCGACGATGGAAAATATGAGCTAATCTCCTCAATTAACTGTATCCGAGCTCATTAGAGAGCTCATAAATGAAAAGGCCTCATTTGGTAACTGGCCTCCTCCTCTTCCTCCTCCTCCTCCTCTTCCTCCTCTTGGCGTCACACAAACCTGAGGTCCTCCTGCCGTGGGTCTGGTTGTGTCTCGACTCCTTCATCCAGGGGAAAACCTTTTTGCTCATGTTAAACTTTTGGATTTTGGACCTGCGAGCGACCGGGCCGCGGTCTAACGTCTCCAGCTGCCCCCCCACCTGCGGGTGTGCTGCGGCCGCTTGGTGCGCGCATCCGAACCCGCTGCACAGGGTGAAGTCCTGGTGGTGCGGGTGGTGGTGGTGGTGCTGCACGTTGCTTCTCTGCATCGCCATTGAAAGTGCACCGGGGGCCCCCCCCCCAGCCTCCACTTTGACCTTCCGACGCAGCGCTGGCAGCCAAATGTCACATGGCAGGTTTCCAGGGAGCGCGGGGCTGCTGGCCTGAGAGGGTCCAGGGGAAAAGCACACAGAGAATCAGGGAGGAGACGACACGATCCATCTTCTCAACTCAATAGTGTCCTGACGTGAATAGCTGAGCCTCTCCTGAGCAGAGGGGCGACAGGAGAATTAAGAGCCTGGAGCCAATGCACCTCCTGGAAAACATTGTGGATAATCTGGTCAAATCTGCCACCTAGAAAAAATATCATTTTGAATTATTGACCCCTCACAGGATCGTGTTCTTTAGTTGTAACACAAAAAAACACATGATTTCAGATTTTAAAATTATCACTTCAGACTATTGTTCTGATTTTAAATAAAGGATAAACCCTAATGGCAGAAATAAGACATGTGAAATAATAATAATTCTTAAACATCTCAAATGTAAACAGGCCAATTAAAAGGAAAATACATTTAATATTAATAAACAAGTAAAGACCAGATTTATTTCTTCTGTTTTTCATGCAGGGAGTTTCTATAAATGACATCACGGGCCTGTGACTGTGAATAAATGAAAGTCTTTATTCACTAAATGGAAAAAGAATTAAACGTTACAGAAGCTCGTCCATCAAACACAAAATACAACACGGGTCCATTGTGCTGCGCCGCGGCTGCGTTCAGGGCCTGGGCCGAAACAAAATGCGATTAAAAGCTGGAATTGAAGATCGTAATTGAGCTAAATGAAATCCCCTCTTCTGCTAGGAGTGAAGCAGAGAGAGGAGCAGCAGAGGAGAAGTCTGGAGGCACGCAGCTCCCTGAACTCTGGGTGAACCGCGGCTGGAGTCGAGGCTCGTAAATCATAAAGACACACAACCGAGTCCGCGGCACGACACCCCGGCCGCCTTACCTTCCCCGCGCCTCCATTCATCCCGCACACAAACGGTCCTCCCGGAAAACAGGCGCCTCCCTCACCTCCGCGCGGTGGAATGATCCCCGCAGAGGAAGCGGCTCCTCTCCGGCTCCGGGTCGGACGGCGTGACGGGGATGTGGCTTTGGGGGTGAAGCGGAGTGGACAGTGTTTCTGCAGCTCTCACGCCGCCTTGCATAGCGTTTCTGCACGCTCTGTGTGTGTGCATGTGTGTGTGTGGCTGTGTGTGTGCGTGTGGGGCTGTGCGTAAAAAGGAATCCCTTTCTGCTGATCATGCAGGCTCACTTTCATGTTGGTAATGCCCATAGAAAGGAAAATGGCAAATTGATTTCCAACTACATCTTCGTTACAATCTGAGCAGAATGAAAAATCCAACAGCATCGAAGTGACTCACACACTCTGAACCCAGTGGATAGAAACATAAGGCTCGTTTAGAAGCTGCTATTTTTACATTTCACCCAGAAAACACTCAAGTTGCAATTTCCTGCACAATTTGTACCAACAAAGACGTCTCCTGTGTGTGTTTGTGTGTCTGTGTGTGTGTCTGTGTGTAGTAAGGAATCCCTCTCTGTTGATCATGCAGGCTGGTGGGTTTTATATGGTAACGCCCATACAAAGGAGGATATTTACCCCATTTCTGTGCCAAATTGTCTTCAACTACATCATCATAACAATCTGAGCAGATCAAAACCCAACAGAATCAACAGAAGGCTGAACAAGCTGAGATCTTTTGGCACTAAACTCCATTTTAAGTGGATTCAAATAAGGATTATAGTTTGTTTACAAGTCACCTCCTCACATCTGGACCTCACTGGCTGCTATTTTTAAATTTCACCCAGACTCCAGATGCATTTGTTCCCCCTGCTCAGTTATAAGAACACAGACTTCTCGTGTGTGTGTGTGTGCGTGCGTGTGCGTAAAAAGGAATCCATTGGGCAGGCTGAGTGTCATGTATGCTAATAGCCATAGAAAGGAATATTTTACGCATGTGTTTTACGCATTCCTGAGCCAAACTGACTCCAACGACGTCTTCATAACAATCTGAGCAGGATGAAAATCCAACAGCATCGAGGTGACTGAGCAGAGGCTGAGGAAACACAAATACTCTGGAGCTAAACTCTTCAAATAAGGAAAAAACTGCTTGTTCTGAAGTCGCCTCCCTTAAAACTGCTATATACAGCTGCTATTTTTAAATGTCACCCAGAAACACTCCAGTTGCACAGTGACACGAACACACAGATTCTCCTGGAACGTGTCCAGCGCCGAGACAATAAATTCAAACGTCCCCCCAATTCGGACCGATGCCAGAGGTGCCATAAATTACGCAGGCAAAAGAAAGCCGTCAGTATTTGTTTGTACACGCTCGCATACCAAGTGCACTGCGTCTTCTAATTTGCATGAGTGATCAGATGGACGCGTTGGAAAGCAGCTGACGAGGGGACAGGCAGACAGACAGACAGGCAGGAGGACAGACAGGCAGACAGACAGACAGGAGGACAGACAGGCAGACAGGTCAGCAGCAGCGTCCATTTAAAAAAAGTCTCTGTGCACAAGTTGAGATTAAAACATGTTTAAATGTCCCCGTGGGTCGATCGTCGCAGCTTTGATCTCTCGTCCTCACGTCGTGCTCGGTGGCTTTGATTGGCTCTTCAAGGTAATATTTAACTAAGTGGTTAATTCATGCAAATGGTCCCCGTCTTTGATCTGTGAGCCGTGCACCGCTGCCAAAGTCTGAGTGAGTCCCAACGGTGCGAATCCCAAAAGCTGCAGGATGAGCAGAAAGCTGCAGGATCGGGGCTTTTTCCATTTCGTTTAATTTAAAAGGTAAATGTGATTCAAAATGTCTCAGTGGTTTTACATTAAAGGCTGTAATCAGTTTATTAGGAACACATTGTTGAAAGTAATGCAGCAGCTCCACACTGCTCAGTTGTTATTTAACTTAACACTGTAGTTTTAGGATTAATGTTTTTGTTTTGGATGTTTGGATAAGTTGAGTTTTCCTGTTGTCGTGGCTCGTTTACACTCCTACTCTGTAGTTCCAGGGAATTATTGTACTTTTTTTATTTATTTAAAAGATAGTTACTTTAAAAATTAAGATTTGACATCTATACATCAGACTTTAAAGTTGTTAAAATGACGCCTCAGCCAAATCAAAGAGTTAAGTGCCACGTACACTTTGATGCAGCAACAGTACAACACTCACAACGGTTGTTGTTCTGCTCTGACCTGAGTGAATGATGTGAGCACTTCCTCCAGCGCTGCAGCTGTCATGGAGCAAACAACAATTAATAGTGACCTGACTCCCTGAGCTGACGAAGGCCATGAGACGTGGAGTAAAGCTCAGGAACTCTCCAGGATAAGTGGGACTGATTGAGCCAAGAGTGTTTAGTCAAACTCCGTAAACAGTCCAACAGTTTGTGGAGCTGCTGAACAGCATCGATTTAAACTGAGAGGGGTTCGTGTTATTTTGTCCACCTCAGTCAGTGATGTGTGTGTCTGCGTGCAAAAGTTTACTTAGGTAAAAGAATTTAAAAGTGCAGAACATCCTACTTCAGATCAATGTGTTATTGTATCTTAATTATTGTGTATTTAATGTGCAGGAATCACTTAAGTGCAGCACTTATGTAATTTTAACCACCTTACAGCTCGTAAATTTCCGGCATGAATCATTTAAACCTCATCAGAATCTATGTGCTGTTTCTATTTGGTTATGTAGTGGAGTTAAAAAGTAGTAGTTTGCCTCTGAAACGTAGTGAAGTCGATGTATTGATGTAAAAGTACGAGCCCCTCAATCGTATGTCGACGCAGTACATGCAGGATGCACAGGTGTCCCTAATAAACTGGCTACTTGGTGCACATGGGCCATAAATCTCTCTGATTGGCTGTAATGTGCCATAAAAAGTGACGTGTAAATGCAAAGAAAATCAGCATTAAGTGCACGGCCCTAAAAAAGTCTAAACCGTCCCCTGATGTATGAGAGAATATGAGGAGGAGGGGGGGGGGGGGGGGGGGGGGTGTAGATGGACATGATAAGTCAATGGAGACACAGGATAAATATAAACTGTCTGTACATGGTCTGTAGTTGTCAGTCACATATGACAACATCCCTGAGTTGCACTTTATACGTCCCATCACTCCAACGTCATGTGGTCGCCTGTCTCATCTGTGATGGACATGCACAAACACCCCCCCCCTCCTCCTCCTCCTCCACCACCTCCTCATCCCCCCCCCCCCCCCCCCCCCCCCCTCCGTGCACGGCCTGCTGACAAATGCAGCTCTCTGCAACCTCTTGTCAATTAGCTGCAGGAACCACGTGTCTGCAGAGGGGGGGATTTATTGCCCCCGAATCGATGAATAGAGACATTTGAATCAACAATGGCAGCAAGTTCGTTCCCCACAGAGACGCACAAACACACAAATAGAGGAAGTCAGGTGTAAATCTAATAAAAAAAAAATACATAGTTAGAATAAATAAAGAACAATTACTAGATTTCCATCTGAATCAAGATCAGTCAGCCGTGTAAATCCCTTCATAGAGATATTAATAATACACAGTAATGTCAGTTTATTTGTAAACTCACTCATCCTGTGGGAGGAGAATGAATAAAAAAACACATTTTTAGTAAACCCAAAAATATGCCTTCATAGTTGCTGACACTTTTTAGACCTTAACAAACATTTAAAAAGTCATCATAGCTGTTTATAACTATATTATATAACTATATTCTCTATAGCTATATTATAAAGTGTTATGAATGTTTACACACAGGAGGACCTGAGGTTTCTCACCTCCCACATGATTACATCCTCAAATCAAACCCACACCCACTCTGCTCTGCTGTAAAATACATGTTTGATAGACTTACTGTTCTTCTCTTTCCTGTCGTGGTCCCATCTTCTCCTCGGGACCGATTCTCTCCGGCCGCTGCGTTGCAGCAGTTTGACGACGTCCTCCTCACGTTTCCCTGCAAACTCAAACTCCTCCTCGGCCTCGGTGGAGAGGAGACGTGACTAATGACGAGGAGAACAAAGGCCACATTGAGGGGCCTGTCCTGCATCTTTAACAGATGTCATATTCTCCAACAAAAGAGGACACACACTCTCTCTCTCACACACACAGACACACACAGACACACACACACTCTCACTCAAGGGTCAGCTCTAAGAGTGAGAACTTCAGAACTGCTCTTCAAAAAGTATAAACTCTGATATTCTAGTATTTTCTGGACTAGATGAGCGTTTTCCTCCAGGAGAAGTGTCGTCACCTACACACTCCCCAAGACACGAACTTGTGGCTGCTGCTTCATTTACACAAATTCGGATCTACAGGGTTTATATAGATGACAGGACGTCAGACTCAGGCCGGAGGACAGAAGCCAAATGATTCATCTCATAATTAAACATCACAAGTAATAGACACAGGATATTTCTACATTTGCGGTTTAAGGGATGATACCATTTATTTTCTAATAAGTCATCAAGTCCGCTGTTATAGATGTTAATAAGTTATTAGAGGTTATAAGTGATTTAATAAAAGGTTTAATCCACTGACTCGACCATTATAAAGGGGTGTAATCATCAAGGCGGCTGTTATAAATGTTAGTAAGTCATTAATAGTCATTGTCAATGGTTAAGAAGTCACCAAGTCCACCCTTATAAATATTAATAAGTCATTAAAAGTCATAAATAACGTGGTTTAATCCACCAAGTCTTCAATTATAAATGTTAACAGTCCATTAATAGTCATTATAAATGTTAACAAGTAATTCATAAAGGTGTAAAGTTCACCAAGTCATTAAATGTTGTTATAAATTCTAATAAGTCAATTATAAAGTGGTTCGATCCACCTAGTCTGTAGTTATAAATATTAATATGTCATTTAAGGTCTTTATAAATAATTCATTAATAAAGGGGTGAAGTCATCAAGATCATTACAAATATTAGTAAGTAATAGAAAGTTGTTATAAATGGTAATAAGTCATTAATAAAGTAGTTTAATCACCAAGTTTTCCATTATAAATGTTAAGAAGTTCTTAATAAATAGTTAATAAGTGGTTTAATTATAAATTCTGTAGATATGAACATCAACGTGTCATTAAAAGTATTAATGTAAATACGTTATTAACAATTGGCTTAAATCACCAAATCTTCACTTAAAAATTATAAAACATTAATAAGTGATAAAGAAATAACGCCTCAGATTGTGTAACCAGACCAGTCCACAGGAATCTGTACAAACTGTACAACCTAATGTTTTTATAACTAACAAGGATCTATAAAGTTTTATCTAATGATTTATTTATCATCAATAAAAAAACAGCAGCAAAATATCACGTTATATTAATATGGCTGCTCTGTTTCAGCTTTATCACGTCACGTTCAGGGTTTGATTTCTGTTCCAGTTCATGTCTGAAACCATGAACGTGTTCATTTCCCTTTACACTCACATTACGAGCTTATTGAAGTGAAGCAGCTGTCGCAGGAGTAAAGTCAATATGCCGGATATGAGGTTTACGCTTATTGACACCTTTTGATTTTAAATTATTTGTTTTTCATATAACCTCAGTTTCACCTCCTTCAGACTCGCTGTGGAAGAAGTGCTCGGATTCTTTACTTAACAATACGACAACGTAAAACATTGTACATACAAGTATTATCAGATAGGTTTCAAATGTAAAACTACACTGATACACTGGTACTGATATTTAATTCTTTAATACTAATATCAGTGTGTCCGCAGCTTTTCTTCTGTTTAACAGCTTCACACTCAGTTGGGTTCAGTGCTGTGGTTTTTCCCGCCCGAGGGGTCGAGTCCCTGTCGAAGGGTCGTCAGATCAATCTGAGAGGAAAGAAGTGAAAACTCCTCCTGATGCACAGAAACGTTTTCTGTTATCTCCCATTTGTAATCATAGAGGAAAATGTGGGATGGTTTTTACATCACACACATTTAAATGAAAATCTGCAGGAGGTTAGAGGAGAAGTGTTTGTATGAAGGGTCACAGGTGAAAAGGTTGAGAAATAACATGTTAATGAGAAATATTAAGAATAAAAGTAGCTGTAAAGATAATTTCACTGGTGTCAACGGTTATTTCCTTTTGAAATGTGCTGGAGTGGAGCTGTAAAGTAGAATAAAATAGAAATAACCAATTACAAGAAGCTCAAAATGCACTGGAGCTCAGGACTTGGACTCAAGAATAATAAAATGAACTCTGATTATCAGGTTAACGAGTCTTAACCGAACCTGAACCCTGGACCTGGACCCAGACCCTCAGCCCCCTGCACGAGGAGCTGGAGGTTTACTCCTCAGACTCCTGCAGAGATGATGAACTGATGAAGCTACTCTGAGTGACACCATGTTTGTTCCCGTGCTCTTTCTCTGCAGCCATGCGCGCTCCCGACGACGAGACGTGCCCGAGACCAGAGAAACCATCCATCACCCGGCCGGACCGGTCTGAGGCGCCCTCTGCTGGAGGGGCCGCTGCGTCACAGCCAGCGGCGGTGGAGTCACACGCAGATTCCAGATGTTTGGTCTCCACCATGACACCGAACCGCTGACCCCAGAGCAGCGGGAGACCAGGTGACAGTTCTGTTCCATCACCACGGTCACGTTGACCACATCAAATCCAATGTAAGAGGGGGGGGGGACTTTCAAATAATAAAGATTCTCTCATTTTAATTTAGGAGTGAAATAAATACTTTTTCTCTTTCACATTGAATTTTTAGGAATGATATAATAATTTATTATTTGTATTAACTCAGCTGGAAGTGAAGCTGCATCAGAAAATAGTGTTTGAATTTATTCAATTCTTACAATTTAAAGCATTTCAGGTCAAAATGGTGATTTTTGAAGGAGGGTTTTTAATTTGTATTAATTTCTATTTGTTGTAATTCTTGCTCCACTTTACAATGAACTCAGGATTTACTGGAATTAATCTTGTAATAAGAATCAGAGCAGCAGAAAGTAACTGGAGCCAGATTCTGCTCTTTCCACACACGGGTTTCATCCCTGGAATAAAAAACCCACAAACCTTCGAATTTTAAAAATATTTTATAGATTTGAAAAACGTCTTGTTAATTTCCGCGTGCACGACAACACCGAGCGTGTGTGTTTTCTGTGTGTGGTGACGGTGCAGAGTCTGGCAGCAGCAGCCTCCTCCTGACGCATCTGCGGTCTAACGTCGTCTCCTGACCCGGCGATGATCCCCGCCGCCATGAATTATGCATGAGATCCGGGTACAGATTACCTCTATCAATATGCAATACTCATTACGCTGCGTAAATTGCCACTTAATAGTTATGAATATGTGGGAAATGTCTGGGACACATTTAACCCCAACCGCTGCTTTTTAACTTTTTTATATTTGGTAAAGAACCTGGGATTTTTTTTTGGGGGGGGGGGGGAAGGTTTTGGGGAAATGATCGCAGCCTTTAGTTCCCTGAAGATGAAACCCTCGTGTTTGATAAGAGCTGCAGAGGCTGGTGTGTGTCCGTGTGGAGTCAGTGGAGTCAGTGGAGCCGGAGTCCAGCTCGCTGCTGCCCGACACTTCACCTTTGGCCGCTCGGTGACTCGACTCCAGAGAATAAATCACTGCAGCACCGAGTCAAGTTCGAGTCACGGCAGCGACGTGAAGCCTCTTGAAAGAGACGTCAACCCCCACGAGGGGCTTTTTAAAAATACTAGCACACTTTGTTTTTTTTGGGGGGGGGGGAATCAAAGCCGTTTTGTGTGATTTCTTTTACAGTTTTAACTCCTCGATGTTTCCAGCTGATGAACAAGAACAGAAGCTTTAAATACTTTAAATAATACAAAACAAAGAAAGACTCAAATATGTTTTTCTTCCTGCAGGTAAAAAATGTGGAATAAATCTGTTTGGTTTTCAAATCGCAGGAGTGAAAACAGATTTACTTCAAAGTCAAATTTGCTCTAAGAAGAATTTTTTTTTTATTTTAAAAGTTGATATTTTAAAATATAAATGTAAGAAGCCACTCTTTGATTTTATTTTTATTTCTCCAATGGGAACAGTTATATATTTTTTGAAGGTTCAGCCTAAACGGAGTGAATCCGACTGGTCACCAGTTCCTTCCCCAGTCCAGCCTTTCCAGTCCCATCCAGCAGTTAAGCCGTCACTTTCATTCAAGGTTGTGAATTATATAGTACATTGTCTACTCCCCAAAACCATAAAACCAACTTTATGGACCTCACGTGACTTTTCACAGTCTGTAAGTAATATAGGTCTATACAATCTTTGGTAAGCGGGGATTTTTTACCAACTTCAGCTCTGCCTATATACCTGTAAGCCAAAGCTAAGCTCTATTTCTTTTGGGGGGTGCGATTTTTATCACCAATACTTCTCTCGTGCCAAACACGCGTCTCGCTGCGAGGAGGTCACAGGAGGTAAGTTTTTTATTTATTTAATTTATATAAAAGTTTTCCCTGCAGCTCTGGTGCGTGAAACCCAGTTTCCCATGTGTTGTTTTTTTTTAAGGTTAATCATTAATGAGTCTGAATCCAACTTTACGCACGCAGCTCCCTCAGAAACACGCCTGTGTGTGTGTGTGTGTGTGTGTGTGTGCGTGTGTGTGTCTGATCCGGACGCACAACACAGTCGAGACACGTTCAAAGCGATGGAGAGAAACTTTTATTTTTCAAGCGCTATGAGTTCACTCACAAATACAAAAAGCTCACCGGCGAGGAAACACCAGAGAAAAGGAAGGAAACAGCTCACACCACCGCCACAGAAGAACCCTTTGCACTAAAAATTCATCACATTTGACAGCTCGGGTACATTTGCATTGCTCATAATTAGCTCTAAACAATAATAACAGATGCACAAAATGTCCTAGAGCTACACATCGGCTTGTTTATGAAGGTTTATGGACGTTAAGCATCGAAAGGAGCAGTAAAAGTTACACTAAAGCGCGTTGAATGGCCTCCGGGTACATTACATTCAATGAAGAGCAGCATATGGGTTTTGGGAAACTTTTTCCTTTTTCCTCCTTATTTTTTTTACTCGTATTTTATTTTATTTTTTGTAACTGTACAATGAATTTCACTCCTGTTAGACCGTCAACAAGTCACAATAAAGAGCTGAAGTTTAAACACCTTCAAGAGACAGAGAGAGCAAAGAGCATGGACAAGAAATACCCCCAATAATATTTACATCTTCTTTCACATCTAAGCTAATCATAATACGACAGTCAACTGAAAAAAATGGTATTTTAACACCACAGAATACTTCTTCTTCTTCTTCTATCACAATAACATGCTGGAAGGTGCTGCGCTTTCAAAAGCTTTACAGTACTCATGGATTTTCTTTTTCTTGGTTTCTCTTTTTTTTTTTTTTTTGTGTATGTTTTTATTTTAATTCTCATGATTTTTTTAAACACTTTTCCCCCCTTTCAAAAAAAAAAAAAGTTATTCAGTTGTGGAAGGCGCTGCCTCCCGTCACAAGGCTCATGCTTTTCAGTTTATTGTCCTTCTTCCACTTCATCCTGCGGTTCTGAAACCAGATTTTGATCTGTCTTTCGGAGAGACACAGGGCGTGGGCTATCTCTATCCTCCGCCGTCGGGTTAGGTACCTATTGAAGTGAAACTCTTTCTCCAGCTCTAGCGTCTGGTACCGGGTGTACGCGGTTCGGGCCCTTTTCCCGTCAGGTCCAGTCATATCTACAATTTTACAGAAAACCCAGACAATTAGCAACTGCACCGCACCGCACCGCACAACACACACGCACACACACACACACACACACGCACAGGCCGTTATTAGAATTGTTTGGGCTCTTTTGGCTGGAGTGTGGGGATGTGGCACAGACAGAGAGGGGTCACTACATGGGATGAGCTGGTGCAGGGGAGGTGGAGGAGGTGGAGGAGCATGCAACCAACACGACACATCACAACACTCACACGCCACGGGTGTTTACTGTCGCCTTATTATTATCATTATCATCTCCACATCTCGCCATCAAGCCCTTTGCGCATTTTACGCACAGTTTTAGAGAAAAAAGCCCAGATGCACATTTCCCTGCGCGGTGCTCCGGCTCCAGCTGCGGTTCACCCGGAGCCACCGAGAGCACGCAGCCCCACAAAGACTCCACAAACACCAGCCACACAACCACCGCTGCGCACTCATGCAACACCGCACAGATTCATCAGCGTGACACCCGGCACAACTTAAACATTAGGAGTGAATATACCATGGCTTATGTGCAGTTTCCGCATCCAGGGGAATATTTGTGGCGTTTGGCAATCGTTAGATGTGGGAGTGGAGGAGGTGGCGTTGGGTTCCTGGTGCTGCTGCTGCTGCTGCTGCTGTTGCTGCTGCTGCGCCCGCGGTGCCGCGCCGGAGCCACCGCCGCCTCCGCCGCCGCTGCTGTGCGCGCCCTCCTCGGTCTCGGACGCGACGGTGGGGTCCTCGATCTCCGTGAAATGAGCGTTGTTGCTTTTGTTCAGCGCGCCGCCGCCCGAGGTCGCGCCCCGGTCGAGCGGGGGAGAGGGGCTTTTTAGTTCCAGCGGATCCCGGCCGGCCGTGGCGCACGACGCCGGCACCGGATCTGGGGACGAGAGCGAGCAGTTGGGCGTCTGTCTGTAGCGGGCGTCCGGCCCGAATCCCCGGGCATCCTCCCTCACGGCCCCGAAGTGGCCGCCGGTGTTGGTGCGGTTCACCGTTAGGTCCATGCCATTGTAGTTGTAGCCGAAGGACCCGGAGTGCATGGTGCCAGGGTCTCTGAAGGAGCCGCTCACAGCGCCGTTAGTCCCATAATTTAGTAACTGATAGTCGGAGCCATTTGGATAGCGCCCTGAGAACGAGTTTACAAAGTAAGAGCTCATTTGCTTGGATTTTTAAAGCCTCGATTTGTAGATCTTTGTCGCTATAATCCTGTGTGTTTGCACGATTTATGGACGCAATCATGAATTATAAGCAATGAAGCCCTACTGTACTTTGCCAGGTATGCGGCCAAATATGGGAGAGCGTTCCGGAATCACGTGCCTTTGTTGACCAGTCGTAAATCCTCTCTGATGACTTCGAGAGGTAATTCATGCTCCATGGTTACAAATGATGACGAAATAATGGTCGTTAGGCTCCAGTCAATGGTGCCTCCCCGCTGCGCCCCGAGAGCCGTGCGTGCAGAGAGCGCCATCTTGCGGACGGAGCCGGCAGTGCTCCGCCGGGACGCGGGGGAGTCGATCCATCATTTATGTAACGCGCGGATCGCACAGGCCACAAAAGGCTCAGGTAACATAACCGAGACTGATCTGCTGGCACTTTGACGCGCACGGTGCCAAACTGGAAATTTGATTCAATCTCTGCTCTGGGTTTATGGGAATTTATAGGTTTATGATCTCAAAATCCCCTAGAATAAAAAAAAAAATACTGATGCTAATAATAAACCAGCTTCTTATTAATATAATATAATATGTATAATAAGTGGTTTTTCCTTGAGTATAAATGACAACACAAGATTTTCCAATATACATCAAAAAGCCTTTATTTCTATGTACAATTTCCTAAAGAAAATATTGCACACGATATCCAGATGTGCATCGAACACATGGTGAACAACAATAAATAACATGTCACATTTTCTCGTCTGTACAAAGTTCGTGAGTGGATGATGGCACAGCTGTAAACAACACGACTATCACAGAGAACAACTACAGCACAAGATGCACAGTGAAGGACGAAGCCTCTTCGTGTCGTGAGCAAATCATAAGAATAGAACCGAACTCAGGAGGCCTGTGGTCATGAGGTAACAACATTGTCAAAAACCAAACACTACAAATTATTTACATTTTGGCGGATTTTTGCATAGTCCTCTAAATAAAAAGACACGAGCACAAGGACAGACAGAGGAGGACCTGATCGGAACCTAATGCAGACAGTATAACCGTGCGGACACTATCACTCGACACGTCTCTAACAGGGGGTTCGCAGCACTTCATCTACAGAGGAATCACACATTTCATTTTTTTTGTTTTGTTTTTTTTATTGTATTTCTGTGCGCCAGTGTCCCTTTAGCTCTTCTTCTCCGCCTGCTCCTCCTCCTCCTCCGGGGTCTTCGAGGGGTTCAGGAGCTTGTTCTCCTTTTTCCACTTCATCCTGCGGTTCTGGAACCAGATTTTGATCTGTCTCTCCGTCAGACACAGGGCGTGGGAGATCTCTATCCGGCGCCTCCTGGTCAGGTAGCGGTTGAAGTGGAACTCCTTCTCCAGCTCCAGGGTCTGGTAGCGGGTGTAGGTCTGTCGGCCCCTGCGGCCACTGCTGCCGAACGGGCCTGGAACAACAAGGTGGATTCATGAGTTCATAATTCAAACGCTGGGGCTCGAGTGAATGTCCAACGTGTGGGAGGAGAATGTACCTGAAACTGCACTCAAAATCTGTAGTGGTGTCTCTGAAAAAATACAATAAAGTGGAAATTTAGTGTATTGCAGCTCTAAATCACAGACTTATGCAAATATATTTTTTATGTGCATTAATTAGGATATTTGTATTAACTGCACTTTCTTCTATACGCTATATATTTAAAATACTTGGATTATCTTCCTATAAAAGCCTTTAATGGATACGCATGTGTCTGAGGATGGGCCTCAGTATCTAATATTGATTTTATTTAAATATATATATTCTATAATACGACTATATTCCTCAATCATGACTTTATTGTGCTCGTGACGCCTAATTATCATCTCATTTATATTTAAAAACCTAAAAGATGCCACTCGTGTCCATAAGGAGAATTATATGGTGCGTAAAAGTGGCATAAAGCGGAATTCTCTCTGTTTATTGTTCTGTGACACTAAAGAGTGAAACTTTGTTCAACTACACAACATCTTGTGTTGTTTTCTTATTCACAGTGAAGTAAACACTGTGGGGTTTTATTGTTTTGGACATTTAATGGCTCCAGAAAGTTGTGTTTTTTTTGCGTAATTTCTGAAAAGGGCCCAGTCTGAAGATGTGTGCCATCAAAGTTTGGAGCTCGGGTGATGCAGGCCCGGTCTGTGTGTGCGTGCGTGTGTGTACGTGCACGTGTGGTCGATGTGATGATGTAGTCGTCAAAGCCCTGAAGGCGCAGGAAAGATCCGTGCGCAGTGGAATTACAAACTCTGAATGTGTCTGTGATCATCTAATCTCTCCACGCTCTCTTTGGAAATGTTGAACTAAATGTGAGTGCGTGTGCGTGTTGGCAGCTGACAGGTAGCTGTGGGGCTCGGCGTGCACACTCCACGCACCTCCTGCACCTCCGGCACCTCCGGGCACCGGGGCAACAACACGGTGAAACGCGTGGCACTCACCGGCGGAGCAGGCGTTCATCCTCTGCATCCACGGGTAGATGAGAGAGGGGGACTTGTCGTCGATGCCGCCGCCCAGGCCGACGCTCTGCTCCGGGCACTCGGCTTTGCGCTGCTGGTGCTCCTGCGTGACGAACAGCGGCTGGTCCTCGCGGCTCGAGAAGGCGCACGAACCCTCCGCGTCCTTGTAGAAAGTCCCCACCGGGTTGTAGTCGCAGGCGGCTCCGCCACCGGCCCGGCCGTAGATGGCCGCGGCGCCCGTCTGCTGGTAGTAGGACGCCGGGTAAACCTTGTCCTGCATGTTGGCTGCTGCTCCATATGTGGCCGCGCTGGAGTAGTGTCTTAACGGATCCGTGTATCCCGAGGAATAGAGCGGTATCTGACCCAGGAGAGAGTCCTGTCCTCCCGGTAGAGACACGGGAAAAGTTGAGTTAACAAAATAGGAACTCATTGGGTGGACAACGGGGTGTATATACTCCGGAGGAATATGATTTGTTGTCTTTTATAGTCCAAGTGGTTTTGCCATTACTTTATCGGAGATTTGGTTTTTGCTGAGAGGGGGGGTGGTGAGGTGCCACTGAACGCGGAGGGGAAGTGCACCATCTGATCCACCTCTGGCCAATCACCGCCGTCTGCGCTTGCACTATTGCACCCATGGGGGGGCTCTTGTTGCGCGCAGGGGTCCCCGGTGAGTCGAGGCGAAGCGCACGGCTCTGTGGGTCTTTACGCGCGCACTTACACGGACGCCACGACGCGTGTAGAAATGCAAACACACAAGAAGCAAACAACACACTGCAAATGTGAACTGTGCGTGAAATAACACGGGATTTGCGCAACAGCAGCGCAGTAAAACAGAAGGAGACATAAACAAGCTCTGGTTCCGCAAATGATCCCTCCCTCTCTCTGTCTGTCTGTCTGTCTCTCTCCCCTCACTCCCCCTCTCTCTCTCCCTCTCTCACACACACACACGCGTTAACACACACACGTTAACTAACACACACACACACACAAATGCAAAAACAAGCAGAAAATACATCGCAATGACCCCAAACACTTTGCGCATTATTTCCATTTACGCACAGATTACAGCAGAACCTGCTCCACTGTGTGTTTCCATCTCTGCCTCAAACCTTCACTTCCACCTTTTTAAAAACAACACACCGTCACCAACAGACACACAACAACACACACCGTGTTTTTAATGCCACAACAAACCCTCACACCAAGTGTTTATCGATAATGTTGATGTTCCACTGTCTTTACAAAAGGTGTGAGCTCGTCCTGGTTCAGCACCGTGTGGAGAGCAGGAGGGATCACACACACACACACACACACACACACACACACACACACACACACACACACACACACACACACACACACACACACACACACACACACACACACACACACACACACACACACACACACACACACACACACACACACACACACCTCATCGTTACCATCATCCATCGTGATCAAGTGGACACTAAACTCAAATCCTGTGTAAGTACAAATATCTGATGCGAGTCTCAGTATCAGTTAATTTAATGAATCAGTGAATATTATTATGATTAGTAATAAATATTATTATGGTCATTAGTATTAACTAATGAATTCAAAGCCACATTTTTGGAGTTAATTTTCGCATTTTCATGAACAACAACAAAGATATTTGCTTCGTGATTTCTATTTCAGATCTTTATTATTATTCCATGTAGATTTTTTATTATCCATATAAATACATTTCCTCTATGGAAAAGTTACATTAGCTTATGAAACTGAATTTATAGTAACGAAATAAAACGCAGTATTGATTAAAATCTTCAATTTGTTGCAGTGTTTCGATTGAATTAGACAGAAAAATAAATATTTGTTTGGCATCAGCTCATAAAAAAATGACAAAATCCTGATTTCACCTTTGATAAAATTGTGCTTCTGAGTAAAGTTGTGTTTTATTTGAAATGATTTCGCTTCAGAAAACATTTTAAAAACAGTAAAATCCTGATGATTTGGTCTCGAAGGAATAAAAGCGGCTCCGCCTCGGAACCAGGCCGCAGCTCGGCAGCCTCGTGAGGATCAGATGCTGCTGAACTCATCTGATCAACTGGAACAAACATGAGAGAATAATAAACATAATAATAATACTATTTTATTATTATAAATAACATATTTCACATGATGCGTCAAATGAGACAAAGACAAGCAGCAGAAATCCTGCAGAACCTTGAATATGAGGATTATTGGCCTTTTTATATTATTATTAAATACGAGGTCAGAAATTAGAGCAACTATTTGTTCAATAATAATAATAATATAAAAACTGGGAAATAAAATAAAAGGCGGAACCCTCGATGAGACAGCGCCTCGCTTTCAACATAAAAGACTCCTGACATGGTTTTTCAGAATAAAACTGACCAAATGAGATAATGTAAAATAACCTCAGATGATTTGAAGAGTTTAAAATGTGGATGATGTTTAATAAACCGTGTCTCAGGTGTGTTAGGCCTCGTGACCACCATCATCATCATCATCATCATCATCACCACCAGGCCTGGAAACCAGAAACCATCACATCACATCCACTGGTTCCACATCAGGCCTCAGACCCGCAACATCTGTCTGTTTACAACATCTGTCTGCTCACAACATCTGTCTGCTCCCACTGGTTCCAGGTCGAGTCCTGCAGCTCCGGTCTGGTTCTACGCAGACGGAGCAGCAGCTGGTGGTGAATCGCTCGCACCAACGCAGCCCAGAGGAAGACGCAGGTTTGTGGATCTTTCTGGATCCTGTCTCGTGCTCCGTGTCTTTTCGTTTGCAGACAGAAACCAGCTCCAGAGCCTCAGTGACACTTCGGCCGGAGCAGAGCTGCGGCGGCGCGGGAGCTCGCCTCCTCTCCGCCGCAGGAGGAGAAACACGGAGCTCTTACCTTTTGTTGATAATCCATCATGGCCGGTGTGAGGCTGCCACTCCACCCGAGCCTCCTCCCGCGTCCTCCCGGCCTCCTCTCCCCCGCACGTCCGCCACCTCGCTCAGGTGATTCCATCCATTAATCCCGCCACCGTCCAGGAGCGTGACGCTGCCTCATTCCCACGCACACGCACACACACACACACAAAGTGCGGGTGCCACATCAACATGGCGCCGCGCACAGCCTCCATCATGGAGCATTACGCACCTTTTACGCAGCCGCCACAATCAACACAAACACACACGAGTCCAGAAAAGGTTTCGTTACGAGCGTTAAGTGGATGAGCGCTGGGAAACAGCAGCTGCGATGGGACCTCATGGGAAATAAGTTCCCATTGCTGCTGGGCCACATGACCGCCAGCAGCCAATCCGGGAGCCGCGCGAGTCGTAAACTTCCAAGGCAAAGTTGTAAATTTTCATAAACAGCAGCCGTTTTTGTTCTCGGGACATTCTTCCCCTTCGCCATCTTTATTTCCTCCAAAGGCCTGAACGGTTCCTGCTGCGTGGGAGGATGTGGGAGGACTGGGGGGGTTCTGCTGGTTCTGCTGGTTCTGCTGCAGCCTCCTGGTTCGGAGGTGGATGAACAAGGTCTGTGCGTCTTCTTATTGTTTCTCTAATCTGAACATAACATCCTCCAGACGTCAAACAATTCAAGTGTTGATCATATCAGATGATTTCATCCATAATCCTCCTCAATCCCAAACCTCCACTGTTTCATCTTCACCTCCAATACGCACGGGAATAATCTGCAAACCTCACATTTTCTTTTTGTGCTCAAATGATATGAAACCAGGATCAAATATTTATTAAATTAAATTCAGTTGTGATCCCTGATAATCAACGAATTCCTTCAGATCGTTGGATTATTGATCATTTCAGCCTGAGGGAGAATTTACTTTAAAACATCAAACCTTATTAAGATTATCAGGACAAAATGAAACTTTAATCTTCAAAGCAATTTAAAGAAATTAATCCTATAAAACTTCTTTCTCCTTGATGTTTTTTTCTACACGTGTATTTCCGTTCTGCTTTGTGTGAAATGATCCTTTTCAGCGGGAGATTTCCGACATTTATAGACGCAATAAAACCATAAATTCCTTAAATACAACTCACCCCCCCCCCCCCCTGCACTTTGATCTCTTTTTTTTTCCAAGACACAAAAAAAACAAATTGTCATATGTTCAAAATGTATATTTGTGGATTTGAAACAAAAATAAAAAGGGATGAAATGAAATAAAACCAACAACACGAGGATCTTTTCCATTAAATGTTTCTTTGAGATGATAATTCTTCCTAAAATCTTTTATTTTCTCTCTCTGGGCCTTTTGACCTTCAGACATGAAGCTGTTGTGATATTTCAATCATGGAAATCGTACAAAAATTAAAAAATTAAAAACGAAAATCTTCACTGCTCAGTAAATATATTTAATTCAGTCTCTTGATTCAAATCGTTCGATCAATGTGAAGTTTTATAAACTGTGGAAGCTTCATTAGACATTTGAGTGTTTTTTTGCCTTTCTGCTTCTTTTCAATAATATCAATTCACGTGTAAGAATAAGAAGAAGAATCTGGTTTTGCAGAGTTTTAAAAACAACAATTTTTCATTATTTGAACATCATGTATTGTTTAGTTGATTTTTTTCAGTCTGTGAACATAAAGAAACCGGAAGCTGTAAATCTTTCAAACCTCTGTAACTCAAAGAGAAAAGTCCTGAGATGAAACAGGAGCAAACATATTTTTAAAACATTAATTTACAACTTTGCAATAAATGAAATCAGGAGAAAGTTAAAATAAGTATTTAAAAAAAAGGAAATGAAATTCTAAATAATGAATATAAATTTTAAAAACAATTGCTTTGAACTGCAATTGTTTTTCCCAGATAAAAAAAAAAAGTACATTTTATTGATCATCAGTGCAAATACAGTTATTTTCGATACTTGACCTCAAATTCCACGGAGCTGAGAAGCAACAGGCCTTTCCTCATAACATGCTTCAGCTTAAATGAGAATGAAATGAAATCTTATAATTAATTAGTCAAACCTTAATGTCTAACGTGTCCTAATAGTCAGTTAGAGTTTACTGACGTGATTGAAGCTCATATCAAAACCCAACAATCAGCGAGTTAAGTAGATTCTGGTGCTTTTCAGAGGAAACGTGCAGATCTCAATCACACACTGTGTTAAACTGTGTTAAATGAGGCTTGTGTGCTTTTATTTTGGCACAGACGGCAATATATTTCACATTTCTGAGCAAACACACACACACACACACAAACACACACACACACACTGGTATAAAACATAAAAAAAGCCATAACTTGTTCTCTGCTGTGCTGCAGGTGATGCTGTGAGGTGGCGAGCGGAGCAAACTGCAGGAGTCCACATATAAAAGTCTGCGAACGTGACCCATCCATCATCGGCACAGTGAGTTTCTGTATCATCACAGTTTACGGCCTCTCTACCTCCGGCTCTCTTCACGTCCCGCTCCTGCAAAGTGGATTTTAAACGCGGAGCGGCGTCAGTCCGTGGCCCCCGCTCGTCGCTGGCCTCTGCTGTGCCGGGGGCCCCTGGCCTGAGAGAAGCCAGGCCTCCGGACCAGTGGGGCTCTGGAGATGACGAGCAGGCTCTGCAGGGCAGCGGGGGGGTGTACGGTGGAGACGCTGAGCCGGGTGTCGGAGACGGAGCTCCTCCTGCTCTCCTGCCACACGTCCAGAGATCTGCTGACTGACGGAGCGGAAAACACACAGAGCGAGAGACAACGTGAAATCTCCCCTGGAAAGACCAAACAAGTCCAGTGGTTTTAATAATGTGTTTAATAAAGCTGCTCCGTGGAAACTCTGCAGAGATTCTCAATATTACACAAATGTATCACAACTCTTCTATTATTAAAACAGGAGGAAACAATAATGAGCTGAAATTAAAAGCGCAGACTAATTATCGAGGTCGTGTTATGTTCATCTTTGATGTGTTTTAATATTTCTCATGTAGAATATTCAGAGATGTTTCCGTGCACCTTTTCAAATTTAAATGAGTCAAGCTTTTTTTCATAATTAAAAATGCTTTTTACTGTAGCTACATTAATTTTTTTTAGAAGATAGTGGAGCATAAAAAAATTGCAAAATTTATATATTTCGAATGAAAAAATAATGCAACGAACAGTCTGATCTAAAGACGTTTTGTAGTTCCCCCGCCTGAAGAGGTTTCTGCTCCTCCCAGCGAGCAGAGTGTGGAGATGTGTTACCTGACCAGTGTATCCGCTGGGTGCTGATGGTGTTGATGGTGTTGATGGTGCTGATGGTGTTGATGGTGCTGATGGTGCTGGGAGCGTCTCCCACTCTGTTGTGGCTCTCGAGCAGCGGACAGACGGACTGGTTCGGGCCGCTCTGCTCCGCCGGGGGCCTGAGCACACGCTGCTGGGTCAGGGTTAATTCCATCAGAGACATCCAGACACAATTATTCATATCCATGGAGCTGCTTTGAATTAACTGTGATACATTCATATTTACATTTACAATTTAAAACCAACAATTTGACGTTTGAAAAAAATTCTATTGCTCATAATCTCAAATGTAAAGCTCAAATAATATCCGGTGTAAATGAGCAGACGACCGACGTTTTATTAGTCGAAAGAAAATTATTCCGCAAGTGTTTAATGGTTCAAGTAATTTTTTATATTAGATAATATATATATATATTTATATTGTCAGGTTCCAGCATTAAATATGTTGCTGGATTCTCTTTGTCATTCAGAACAAGACAATAATATTTAAAATACAAATGTAAATGGAATTTTGTTCAAATATTTGAACACATTATGCAAATTGTTTGAAAAGCTGATTAATCCAAAATGGAAATAATCGTCAGCTGCAGCTTCATGTGTGTAAATGATTAAAATAATTAAAATGAACAAAAACTAATAGAAATCTTTATTTCTTCATTTTATAAAAATAAGTTAAAGTCACCATAACGTGATGTTTTGCAAGTACGACTGGATTTCTGTGATATTTCTGTGTTTTCTTTAAATAAACCTGATCTGAAATATTAGCGTCACTAAAATGAGTTTATGTTTTTATTGCTGTTTGTCAGCTGGATTACCCAAAAACTACAAAACACATTGGGGGGGGGCGTGACCTGAGAAGGAACTCATTACATTTTGGAGAGGATCTGGATAAATGGGCGGATCCAGTATATTTAAAAAGCTGAGATGGAGCATTAGCCTTGGTGGAGTTAAGCACCTCTAGTTTAGATTGGATTGGCGTCCCTGGTCGTGTACCTGCCGTGTGGTCTGAGGGCCGGGCGGCGGCGGCGGCGGCGGCGGCGGCTGCTGCTGCCTTTGGGGAAACTGCATCACAGGGTCAAACTGAAATGAACAAAACCAACAGAAACAGTTAAGAGAACGAAGAGACAGTGAGAAATCAGGTTGTAAAGTGAGTTAACCCAGTGTTCAGCTCGAACCTTGGTCTCCTGGTGTCTCGGCTGCTTCCTCTGCTGGGGGTCTCTCCCTGCCGGGCCCTGCAGCAGCTGCCGGATCTGCTCCACCACCCCCAGGTCCTGCAGTAGTTTCTTCCTCTGGAGAAGGGCCTCCACCCGCTGCTCCTCCTCCACCTCCGCCGCCGCCTCCTCCTCCTGCTTCTGCTTCTCCGCTCGGACGTGCGCAGCTTCAGGATCCTCCACCAGCCGGGATAGACGAGGCTGGATACAAACAAAGAGCCCTGTGATTCAATTTGTTTTTATGGCCTGACTCTATATGGAACCACGAGTATTAGGTTCCCAATATATTAGCAATTACTGTCACTGAATAACATCGATGACTGTGTTAGTTTTTCCTGGTGTTGACAACAAAGCATATTTGTAATAAAAGTTATCAGCAGCAATATTATTCTGGCTAATTTAAAACGTGGTTTCTACACATTAGCTCTGAGGATGGGGTCAGACAGAATATGAACCATCCGTCAGGGGGCAGGAGCGGTTTGCCTCCCTCTGGTGGTTCCATGTGGACACTGGCTCCTCACCGGCCGTGTGGGGGGGACTCGAGCTGGTGTCTGTCGCCGTCTGACCCGCTCCCCCGCCGTCTCCCCCTGCAGGTCTCTCCTCCGACCCCCCCTCTGCTCCCTCTCCTTCTCCTTCTCCTCCTTCAGACGCAGCTCCTGCAGTTGTTGCCTAAAAAACACACAAACACGCAAAATCAAGCAACTCTGATATGAAGTGACAGGAGTTTTAGATAAGTTGCCTCGAATCAAATCTAATCATTTATTTTTTCTTCTTTTATTTATTTACTCAACTCCATCTCTTTCATCTTTTATAGACACTATTCAAAACTGTTAATAAAAGGTTTTGGGTTTAGTTATAACAGCTGTTTAATAATGGACAAGATTATCAAGAATTACAACTTCTCTATATCTTCTATATATTCTGAAAATATAGTAATAAAATATAAAATAAAATGCCAGTTACTATATTTTCTTTTATCATGTGTTTATGCAGCAGCCGTCACTCGTAGGTGCTTGTAAGACGAGTTATTGTCACATTATTGTTGACAAATATATTAATAAACACTTGTATTTTCTTGCCTGTTTTATATTCTGCCAATAAAAGTGTTACTCAAAGGTAACACGTCATCATTAGAATGAATAAAGGTTTCAGTAAATAGTGGGTGTTGTATACATTCATAAATAGATCGTGTTATTGTTGCATTGCTGAATAATTAATTTGCAAGTAGCCACATTCTATTCTTTATACTTTAGGCCAGTAAATCCCAAAGTAACAATATCCTACCATCCAAAAAAACCTTATTTTCTTAAAAGTAGTGGAAAAATATCAGTATTTCAAAAAGAAATGATCTTCTTAAAGAAGGTGCAGACAGAGTGAGCGGTAACGAGACCAGTTGTGTTGTGTTGTGTTGTGTTGAGTGTGTTGAATGTGTGTTGCTGGTACCTGGAGCAGTCCTCTCTGGCCTGGGACGCGGCCGTCTTCTGAAAGAGGACGTTGCTGTGTTTGAAGTACTTGTCGTATTTCTCCGCTCCGTGTCGGGGGTAGATCCTCTTGAAGCCTCCCAGGTTGTCGGCCTCGTACTGCTCCATCTGCTCCACCGTGGCCGCCTGGCACTGCCGCAGCTCCTCCAGCCTGGTGGTACAACACACAGACACACACACACACGTTAACGGCGACCCGCGAACACACTGGATGAACGTAGAAAGACGTCTGACAGGAGCGTACCTGGCCTCTCGGGTGTGGTTCTGCTCCAGCCGGTCCTTCACCCTGCGTCTCTCCTCCTTGGTGATCTTGCGGCGGTCGCAGGCGCCCAAGTTGATGAGAACCAGGGTGTCGTACAACAAGGCATCCTTCACCTCGCGGTCCAGCTGGGAGTCGGTGGTGAAACTCGGTGAGTGGTTCACCTGGACACACAGAGAAACATCACACATGTTTGAATCAATAATCAATTTCCTGAGTCACACTTTTCCCCCTTAAACAAATATTTACTTTAAATTTGAGTTTTTAAAGAAACCAAACATCTGAATCTGGAGGAAAATGTGAGTAAATGATGCACAAGACATTTGCAATATTTGATGTGGCCATAAAACACGGAGGTCTGCGTTTTAATATTCAACTCAACGTAAACACCATCAAGCCTCGATGGAGAGCTGGAATAAACCGATTCACAATATATGTGTGATACCGTGTGAAATGAGTTTTACAAGGGAAACGAGGGGGGAAATGTTCAGGGATTAAAAAACCCACTTGAATGAATTTCCCATTCATACATTTCTGTTACTTTCATGCCGATAAGCAGGACAGTGAGGAGCTTGTGAGCAGCGATGACTGATCTGCCCAGTGTATTAAACCCAGGTCCCTCACCTCCAGCACCCAGGGCCGCAGGCGGTGGTCCAGCAGCACGTCGAAGCCCAGGATCTCGAAGCAGACGCTGCCGCTGGTGTGGTTGGGGAAGCAGGTCTGGTAGTTGTGCTTGAGGGTCGGCTGAGCGGAGATCAGCGTCTTTATGATCACGTCCTCGATGTCGCTCCACATCTTCTCCGTGTTGCAGCTGATGGACTCCAGGTACTTGTTCAGCGTGGACAGTTTTCTACGAGAGAAAACAATACAAAAAATTAAACAGAACTTACTTTAGCAACAGTAAAGGAATGTGAGATTTTACTTCGGGACATTTATACCGTTTGCTGCCAGTGTCCTCGTCACGGACAAACCTCTCACTGTTCTTGTTGATTGAGTAGTTGGTGAGATGCATGCACACGTCATCCTGAGTCACACAGACAAGGTCAGTACAGTACACAGCATCACACACACACACAAATATATATATATATGTATTAGTACTTTACGATTATGATTGGATATTCTTTAACGGTTCCTACCACGTTGCCGTGCTTGGGCTCGTTGTAGTGTGTGGTGCAGAAGCGAGCCAGTCCCTCCTTGAACATGAACACGCTGAACGGGTCACATGACGTCACCAGCACGTAAATACGCAGGTCGAACTTGAACCCGTCAATGATGAAAGGCTGAGGAACACAAAAGACAACACGTCAGGATATCAGTCTGTGTTCCAGGTGCTGCTCCACGTGCTGCCGGACGGACCCTCACCCTGGAGATGTACACCTGGCAGATCATGTGTTCTCCAGCTGGAATGTCTTTACTCGACTTGGTGATGAAGATGCCTTTGCCCTGGCAACCGGCGTCTGGCTTACAGATATACGTCCTGTGTTTTTTGGCCCTGGTGTACGCTTGGAACTCGCTGTAACTGCAAAGTGCAACCGGAGGAGGAGTTAGTGAACAGGGGAGACGCCGGGGAAGAGCAGAATGACACGAGGACGGAGCACACTGACTCTGCGGGAAGGCACCACGTCCGGGGGAAGATGCCGTAGTCTTTGGGGAAGAGCTTGAGCATGTGGTTCATGTTTCTTGCCAGTAAATCTTTGCGGCAGATCTCATTCATCCCTGGGAAATGGTTTATTTTCTGCGAAGACAAACAAAGCAGACGATGGGGTTTACATGGGAAATATTCCATGAGCGTATGAGGACTGTGCTGCATATTTTTATTAGGAGGAAGTGGGTATAACAAAATAAACCCATCTCCTTTATTCATAGTTAGAAGAACAGAAGAGAAGATTGGAGGACATTGGTATTAACTTGCTGAATAGTAACCGCACTGAAAAACCCAATTAAACTACAAACTGTTTGCTTGAAGATCTTTTCCAAATGTGAATCTCTACAAACATCCTTCTTCTTTTATTTCATGGGTAAACATATTGAGGATAATTAAAAAGACATGTGGAGACGTTACAAAATGAAAGAGCAGTGCGACTAGTCTCCCGTGATCCATCTCCAGGTAAAGAAATTGAATTACCAGACGATTATTTTACAGCGTTGGGTCCAGTTCAATTAGCCTTTTGTGATGATGGCGGTAATGTGACTGCGGCTGAGAGTGAATTCAATCGTGTACCTGGTAACACTTCATGTCCTTAACGCGGAGTAGAGTCACAGAGAAGTCCGTCCAAAACAGCGTCCAGTCCTCGCCCTCCGCCACCTCCTTGAGGCCGTACCTGCAGGCAGCTCGTCGCACTGAGACAGACGTCGAGAGGTTTTCTTTAGAAGCTCCCAACGCTTTAACAGACATTTATCTTAATTCAGTCCTTTTTGTCCCATACATACCACTTTCATACTTGCAGTTGGTGAGGCTGATCCACAGTCATCTGGAAGAGAAGAGAGACAAAAAGAAGGACAGACATCTGCTTTGCTGCGAGGTCCTACAGACGCCTCATTACACTCATCTTCCCTTTCCCCCCCAAATGATGAGGACAAATGAGGAAACAAAATCTTAAGAGCCTCGAGGACAAGTTATAAAATGGTAGCTGTCAGGGTGCCCAGCTGTTAATGGGAAATAACTGTAGAAGCACAAATGGAGGAGAACCAGCAGTAAAGTACCTCTTCTTGCCTTTCCTCCTCTTCTTGATGACAGGCGGCCTGATGGGGGTGCAGGCTTCACTCTGGCTCTCGCCCTCCTCTCCTCGCAGCTCACATTTAAGCACATCGCCGTATTTGTCTGGGCTGACCACAGGTAGACCCATCCTGCATGTGTCACAGACAGAGGCCCGGTTAGGGGGGGGGTGCAACAGGGAAGGGAAGGCAGGGAATCTCCTGGGGCCGGGCGCTAACCCTGAACCGGCTGTAAGAGGTGTTTCATTAGTTTGATATATTGGGATTATTGTTGTTATTTTTTGCATTTATATATTTTTAGACACTAGACAATGGGTTTGTTTAATTGCCCGAGTACAACGCAACTAGAACTGGTGCCTCAGTGGCTTTTGGTTAAGTTTACATTAAACATTACATTAAAGTAAAATTCCCTTGGAACATGAAAGGAAAAAAACCTTCCTTTGGAACAAAGAACTTTGGAACAAGAACATTTATATTTATTTACGCAATATAAAGCACAGCCGAGCCAAACAGGAGCGCATCGTACTAAACGGAAACACAACGCACAGCGACTGGAAGACGGCACAACGATTGGATTTGACGGTCATGTGTCATTGCGCAGCTTTGTGCTTTGGTGGCGTTAATTGTGTCGGCAGCGTTTGTCGGATTTGCGCTGAAGGTCTGAGTTGCTGCTGCTGTGTTCGGTCGTGGGCGTCCAGACGCCACGGAGGGATCGTGATTGTTTGATCCCGCTTTGCAGAAATAAGCAAGCAGGCAAGTATCTGAAAAAGGCTGCAAGGGCTCATGGGATCAAAGGATAATATTACGGATGCTCTTATTTTGAAAAGGCTAATGCTCCAACCACCAGCAATCTCAATCCTACTGTCGCTGTCTTCCATTCCTGTGTCTGGATTGGATAAGGATGACTTCATAGAGTTGCCTGATGTTTTCACCCTAAAGTGCCGGCCTGTGACAAAGCTGAATGTTCCCATGCAAGGAGATGTTGATCAATGGCCATATCCGAGGGGTATTGAACTCCATGAAATTGACTCTGACATTGACTCGCTCATTGGAACAAACGCATCAAAGGTGATGGAACCGTGGGAGCTGGTTGATATCCAGAGAGGCGGACCCTATAAGGTGACGTGGGATGGGTTCTTAATGGTCCACGTCGAGGTGGAAACAACAGCAGGAAACAAACTGCCGGTTCAGCTGTAAGTACCAATCGAATATCCATTGCAAACATTGGGGAAATGTTGGTTTAACAATATAACCGTGAATTCAGCGAGAGGTCATCAGAGGAACAGGCTGAAATGTCAAGAGAGGACATTAAGTTTAGTGCTGAAAGACGGCCGTTACTCCCTTCACCTGCCTTTCAGACATCAGAGAAGCAGCTGATGTGGAACAATGGAGATATACTGGTTCTAAGGAGAATCCAGCTGATGGAGCATCCAGGGGAACGAGAGTGGACGACTTCCGGACAAACAAAAGGTGGATTCATGGACCAGAGTTTCTCTCTAAGCCAGAGGACGAAAGGCCTGAATCTGACTTGAGAGACCTGGCAGTCGACTTCATTGTCAAAGACACAGAACATCACCCTCAGGGCCCCTTTCACCTGGGGCCTCCAAAGTCCCGTGGAACGCCCCTGCATACAGTACGAGCTCATTTGACTGTAAGCAAATGCAAAAAGGTTTCGATGACACCGACGACAAAGAGCAAATGATGCCGTTCCGTTTTCCGACACTCACAGCTCTCTTTTAATGGGCTGCGCTGCTCAGCCTCACAATGAAACTCCATCACACAGAACGAAGTACATGCTGTAAGTGTGGAATCATGTTTCCGTTTCCATTTCTCTCATCAGGTGAGTGCTCCGGCTGTCAGCGCACTGCTCACTCACCGGCAGCCAAGAGTTATTGTCGCAGGACGGATACAAATGATACCGCAACAATATCGCAGGGATTTAATCCACACATCTACAGTTTGATGCGTTTTAATTATGTTCTATTCCATTCATAAAATAAAAAAGTGGAGTCAGTGAGGTAAACAAATATCTGAATGAGACTGTAGCTTTGGAAAACTACTGTCAATTAACATCACAATGTTTTTTTAAGATCTACTTCATTACTTTTTTAACTTTTTCTCACCAGCCGCAGTCTTTATATCTTTTTACTTTGTGCATCAAAAGGAAATTCTGCAGTCACGCTGACGGCTTCTTCACACAATGCATCGCACGGAACACAAAGGGAGACGAGAATATCAAATATCTTTAGGGTATTTTCTCATAAACTGAAATGCTTGACAAACTAAAGATTTGAGGTTAAAGGCAGTGGTATGAGTCATAAACCCCGCCTCCTCCATGTTAGCAGATGGGACAATGGCCAAGCTGAGATGTAAACTGTGAATAAATCTTTCTCCAAAATGTTTGGTTTTAAATGTTTGGTTCCAAAATGTAGAGTTTGGTTTTAAATATGCAACATCATTATTGACAGCTGAGACTGGCTCACGATTGGTCAAGCATGTGTATTGGCCACACCCTCGCTACGGTGGCCCCACCCCTCGATCTCTACTCTAATGACGTCCTCTTCGCAAGATGGCAGCGTTGTTTTGGCTTCATTTCAGGATAGTGGGAGGAAGTAGAGACGCATCGTCCATCTTTACTCACAGTCTGTGGTTCAAGGGATTCATGATGTGAATCACTGCGTCAAACATCCAAAAGTTGTTGAGATATTTCTCTCTGAAGCAGAAATATGAAGCTCATGAAGGCACCGGAGGAAACGTCTGGGATCCCCACCGTTATTTGGATTCATGAGCGTCGGTGATAAATTACACAACATGTTTAACTGCTGTTGAGATTTGTCTGCCTGGATGAAAATGCTGCACAGGAGCAGCGAGGCGAGTTTAATTCCAGAAATGTCCCTGATCTGCAAACGTCCGTCTGCACTCGGACTTGAGCACAGCGGCGACCACTCGTCTCAGCTGCTCGCCGCTGCCTCCTATCTGGTGTCTTGTGAGGTGAAGGTGAGGTCAAGTTTAGTCCTGGTAATGATCGTGACAGACTACTGGTGAAGGAGGAGGGGGGGGGGGTGCATTAAGGAGGGACATCCCAGCAACTCTGTGGGAGGCTACGGTGCTAGGTAACGGTATTCTGATCCAATGATCTGGATAATCCTGCCCCTGGACCGTGAGCTTTACGTTGGGCTAAGACGCCCCACTGATCTCAGCCCGGATACGGTTACAGCCCCGGGAAGGATTTCTCCAACTCCTCCATCACCGTGCATCAACAACAGGTTTGTATTATCTGTCCTCCGAAAACAACGACTTGTTTAAATGTCACTGTAGAGACGTCAACATTCGGGCTAAACCATGAGTCGGCAAACTAACATTAACTATAATCTTACCTAAATAGAACTGCAGCACTAACAAGGTTGAATTCTTTAAAGTTGCTTTGGATAAACCTTTAAATTCTACATAAAACATCGACAATATCATCAAAATCACCGTCAGATAATATTATTTGAATGAACTGATCACTTGACCACTAAGGTTCTGTCTTTGTTGAATCTGTCTGAGCGGCAGACTGAACTTTGTGGCCTTTGAAGAGGCTGCTGAGTTAAATCTAATATTTACTTTGCCTTTATTGATATAAATGGATGCAGAAAATATATCGTAAACATGTCTGAGTGTAATTAAACAGGTTCAGCACAGAGTCCAGCCTCCAAAAGCATCAGAAAATTGAATTAACACTTGTGTAAAACAACAACCCCCCCCACTGTGACCTTTTACGAAGGCAGGATTTATTGCAGGAGTGTTGTATTAATTAGACAGCGTTAGTTCCAGCAGCTAAAGTGTTTCCTGTCAAGTCTCAGTGGCCTTATTTGAGAAATGACTGTTCCTCACCTGCATCGTTGGGCCTACATCTGTGAGGACGGAGGTGATGGTGGCTGCCCCTCGTCCGTCTGGCTCTCGCTACAGGAATCTTGGTTTTAAGAGCCCGTTAAGATGCTGTCACTCTCCTCGTTAGACAAACCACACAGCCACGTCTCAAGCACCTGCACCATCTGCCCCACACACACACACACACAGACAGACACACACAGTAGATCAGTATGACCACGAGGATGGTTCAGTTCAGATTGACTTACACACTCAAGCAACGAGCCCGCCGGTGGATCTGGTGACCAATTAGAAGCGGCGGGGACACACACCCGATCCCTCTCGACATGATGGAGAGAGAATGAGCAGGAGACCTCAGCGGGGAGCGGGCGGAGAGGGATAATCCCTGATATTTGTTCCCTGAAATACGAGAAGTGCTTTTCAACCACTCGTGTTGTTAAATTGAAATCTGTGCTGAAAGGTGTTGCAGGCTGGACATCGGTCCTCTGGGCCAAGATGACGTGAAGCACCTTCAGCTGAAGCTCCCAAACAAGACATTGGAAGTAGGGCAGGAAGGAAAACTAGGTCAAACAGTTGGTGAAGATGAACAGAGATTAATGAACCAATCAGCATTAATTAAGCATTAGCTGACATCCTACACTCTTATCAACCTTTACTCCTCGTGCTTTAAAGATCACAGGCTTCCAGCACGTCACCTCAAGCCAGTGTTGTGCTTCTGCAGGTATTTAATCTGCGTGTGGCAGAGAGCGAGTGACACACCGGCTACAGGAGCTCTCTCACGATAACAGTGAGGGGAAATTATAATTTAATGTGACAGCGGTGTCTTTTTATGGCCTGATATTAAATAAGGGGCAGGGAAGTTGTTTGATTAAAATAAAGAAAAGCTCAGGTTATTAAATAAGCAAGGCAGTGTTGTGAAGGGGATATGGAAATGTCCTTCTCTCTGAGATATGAAACTGTGAAGCTGCAGGTTTATGATATTACTGTCGACTGTACAAAAAGTAGATTAATACCATATGAACACAGTACAATGACATCTTGTACCACGACTGGCCACAGTGTAAAAACCAGTAAAACCTCGTGAAAGTTAAGTATGTGACCATAATAAAACTGTAAAAGCTCTCGGACTCTCAAGAGTCACAAAATAAAGCACAACGCAAATCATAAGAAATGTTACTTCAGTCAAACAGACGCAGAGAAGCGTATCATGCAGTGTGAATCCATTTCAGAAGAATTTACTGTACATCATATATTATATTAGGGCTGCACTTAATATACATTATGTCCATTATCGATTCATCTGCTGCTAATTACCTGGATTTATTTTTGTGAAAAGACCCCCCAGGTCCCTTTCGCCCGAGGCCCCCCAAATCCCCTGAAACGCCTCTGCAGAAGTTGGCTACAGTCCTTGTGTAAAGACTTTAGCTTGTTTAGCTAACAACCAAAAAGAGAAAGAGAAACAACTTTAAAAACAATTTTTTTTAAAACGTACATTTGCACCGAATTCGTTAATTCATAAAAGTAAATGTGTTTCTTCTTCTGACGTCACACAGTCTGAACGTTTAATTTAGTGCGTAACTTTAAAAGACTTGACGCTAAAGCTAACTCGGGCCTATAGAAACTATAGGCGGCGTGTGCTGTTGCCATGGTAACGGGATGCTAACTTCCTCCCTCCCGGCGAAGAGCGCGAGCTTCAAGAGCCGACAACTTTTAAACGGATAAAAACGGAAATACCGGAAGTTACCGTCAGCAGAGCACGTGTCCCGGTGCTCCCGGTGCTCCCAGTGCTCCCGGTCAGAGGCCCTGGCGGAGCAGGCGTGCGTGACGTCTCCCGGTTTGAGGAGCTGCGGAGAAACTCGTGTCAACAAGAAGTCACTTCCTCACAGGCCCGAGCGTCCTTCAGCCAATCAGAAGCAGCGGGAGGGAGCCTGCTCGTCTCTGATTGGTTGTTTGCTCAGCGATGAGAACTGGTTCACAGGTGAGTGATAGAATCTGTAGAGGGATTAAAAACTATTAATATGAATGGAAAATACAACATCTTCATGATTTTAATAATCACACATCAGTTAAAAATGTCTCCACCAGAGAACTATATCAAAAACTATGTGTCAAGATCTAACTTCTTTACTTTTTGTGTTTTTAAAAAACTTCTTTACTTGTTTCTTTGTGTCTAATAATCAACACAATAAAACAAGTTAATGTGTTGATTCACAGCAGAACTACCTGCAACCAGTGTTTTCTTTAATTATCAATATGGATGATTGACTGATTGATTGATTGATTGATTGATTGATTGATTGATTGATTGATTGATTGAATGAATAGTGAAACATATCTGTCAGTGCAGCCTGAGCTAAACTATTCAAACTGCTTGTTCAGGAATACAAACATGTTGATTAAATAATAATAAACAACCTAATCAGTTCATAAATGATCAGAATTGCTGCCAATTAATATTCCACCAACTGACCAATCCTCCTCCACGTGGGGATAATGAAACTGGGGCCCAGCCGAGTTACAGAGGTTTCACTTTCTGTGCTATACAGGAGTTTGGTTCCCTCTTGTGGTCGTTAGGGTTCAGGAGGGTGGCATGCTTTCATACTGGACTACATTTCCCACAATGCAGCATATCCTGATGCCTTTACAGAGAAACGGAAACAAGGAGACCATTTGGACATTTTCCTCTTTTGGTTTTTGATTTAAAATTAATAACTTAATCTTCCAGGTAGAGTACAAAATAAATAGTTTTATTTTGTTGTTGTTGATTTTATTGTACAGTTGAGATATTATTTGGAAATGTAAAAACTAAAACATGCGTAACAACATTACAACAATAATAATAATACCAACATAAATAAATAAATAAAACACTGGGGGCAAAAGTGGGATAATAAAACATGTTAAAACAAGAAATAAATCATCGCATCGTCAATACAATAATGTAGAAAGTAAATTAAACAAAAAAAATCAAGCACATTTGGAAAAAAAACATTTATATAATAGTTTTCTGTGGAGCCTTGTGGAGTCGTGTCGTACTCTGGAAGGTTAAATATCCGAGCAGCACCTGAAGGCAGCGCAGTTGCAGGCCAGCGCTCCCTCCTGAAGCTTCAGCTCCGACAAGTGACAACTAATAAAGTAAGTTTAATATCTGGATCTTCACATCACATCATCGCGGAGGGTTTATTCAACACACACTCAGAACAACACGTGGTATTGTCGTGGATCCGAATAAACCACGGGAAGGTCCCGGGTGCGGTCTTTTGTTTTTCTGATTTACTTTCTGTTTCTGTTTTCTTTCCACAAACTGACCTTTTAAAAGTCAATAAAACAGATTGAAGCTCATTCTCATGTGACTACAGCTGTTTTAATACAGAGACTCCGCTGGTTTAGTTGTGGGGAAGTATTTGTTTGAGGTGAATTGTGTGTTTATATTTGTTAAAGTTAAATTCTACTGCGCAACAAGGAGGCTAGTGAAGCGGTTTTTGACCCAGCTGATGTCCTCAGGTCCTCAGGTGTCTTTCTGAGTCTGTCCAGCATGGAGGGACCTTCAGGGGCCGCAGCAGCTCAACCCCTGGCCCGCAGCTTCTCCCAGGTGGTGTTCAACAACATCCCCCAGTCATACCCCCCCTCCACCTCCCTCACCTGCCACTACACTGCCTCCTTCCAGCCTCACCCCAGGGACTGGGTGGGCATCTTCAAGGTGAGTCATGTTGGAGTCACTCTCTGTCACTCCTGGATTGAAAGTGTACCGGGGATTTTATCTGGAAATTGCCAAATAAATGTACAATAATAACAATAAATCATATTTAATAGCTCTGTTGCGAATAGAGTTACTGATGCAAGTATAAAAGATTGTAAAACACTGAAGGATGAGGTTCAATGTGGGAAAGTGTGCGATGATAAAACTGCTGAGTCACATGAAAAAGATGGAGAATCAGACTGAAAGTTGGTGGAAGGATCCGGAGGCTGATCCAGGAAGTTTCTTTCACGTTCTATAACCTCGTGAGAAAGAATGTTTTTCAACATTTTCACTGATATTATTCACAGAATAATTGGAGAATACTTTGTGGGACTGTTTTCTATGAGAGTTAGAAATAGTTTCAGATTTTTAATGTGAGTGTTTTCTGGGTTTTTTATGTAGTAAAATAAAAAATAAAAAAAGACAATATTTTGGGAACTTGTGACGGGGTTTTTCACAATTTTCTGTCTTTATACAAACAAACAAATCTAGAAATTTGTCTTAAAACAAAATCAATGCAGCTATAGTTGTTTTAAAGGTTGTATCTTATCCAACCAGGGTTAATTCTGGCATTTTATTACATCTAAATATAAATAGTATCTCACTTGACGTATCCTCTACCACACGTGTGTTGAGCTCCAGTGTTTCTCCTGACGTTTCCTCTGCAGGTGGGATGGAACTCAGCTAAGGATTATCACACCTTCGTGTGGGTGGAGCCGTGTCTGGATGTGGTCGGACAAGAGTCGGTGACCAGGCAGACGCTTTTCAAGGGTGAGGAAGAGCTGGATGTTTGTGTTTGTACCGTTCACCCTGATCGTGTTGTGTGTAAACAGATTTAAATCTAAATCTGATCTGTCAACTGCCGTCAGGGGTTTAGTTTTCACATCAGCTGATCTGGGTTTCGTTACCTCCACTACAGCAGGATTACTCAGAACATCCTGGACAGATTTTATCGAAACTAGTTGGAAGGATGAGAAGAACTTATTGTGTGTGTTGATCCGGAGAAAGGAATTTATTTCAGATTTTCTCGAATACTGTGAGATAGGACATTTATGGATCTTGATGGAAAACCTCAGGTATATTTGTAGGACTGATATCTGTGTGTGCAGATCAAAATAAATCCAGATCTAGTGGATTTACACGTGGTTTCATGAGGGGATTGTATTTAGGGCTGAGCTCTGCTGAGGGACACTCTTGTCCAGGTTCAGTTTCCCATCTCAATCCTTTCTGTTCTCATCCCGTCAGATTACTACCTGCCCAAGGACGAGATGGAGTTCTACCAGTTCTGCTACATCGACGTCACTGGTCAGGTGCGGGGGGCCAGCACTCCCTTCTGCTTCAAAAGCCCAGAGGAGCAGAGCTTGACCTCCAGACTGGATGATGACATCCTGGTTGTTACAACACAGGTATCAAACGCAAACAAAGAGATTTGGAGCAAAAGCGACTGACTCGGTTTTTCTTTATCTCTCGTTTAAGAGTTGGGACAATACATGACTGTGAGTATTTGTTTGGGTTCAAGATGCTGGTTAGAGATATTGTGATGCAGATACCGTAATCTGAAATGACTTTGATTCTTGCGAAAAGGTCGGCGACCATGTGAATCTATCCGATATGGTATCTAGTCGATATGCAAAGTCCAGGTATCGGTACAGGGAAGGTAGAAGTGCCTGTGCTAGTTCGACATCGAGTGGCAGGGTTGGGGCAGAATAAAAACTGCTGATGAAAACCGATGTGTGTCTCTTCAAAGTAAACAGAGCTTTATATTGACTTCATGTGTTTTGTTGAGCACAGGAACAAGTGGATCAGAGCGTCCGCGAGAGAGATGAGCTGCAGAAAGAGTTGGATCAAATTCGGCAGGAAAACGAAACCCTGAAAAGCGCTTTAGAGAAGGAACGACAAGACGCTGCCGTCTTCAAAGTATATTTTATTACAAACCAAGTGTTTGTGTGGGAGTGAACATGTTTGCTTGTTGTGCAACAGTGAAGTAAAGATTGAACTTTGGTTTTTTGATGCGGTGTCATTGATTCGTGCAGGAACAGAATGAGGAGAAAGAGAGCGAGAAGAGTCACCTGGTCGAAGAAATGGGTCAAATCAAGGAAGAAATGGGAAACTTAAAAAGCACCTTGCAGCAGAAACTTCAGGAAATAGACACTTTGAAGGTTTGTTTTCAGACCACGTGTGATATTTAAACTCGGTGTATAATCGTCAGAGTGAAAACTTAACTGCAAAACAATGTCGCTACCAGGAGGAGCTGCTGGTCCAGACAACACAGCAACTGGAGCTGGAGCAGCACAGAGCGACCGAGCAGAAGGAACTGAGCCGAAGTTCTGACAGAGCAGCAGCTGAAAACGAGGTAAAGATCATTTCATCCCCTCGTTTCAGACTCCGATCTCAGTCTCCTCCTGTAAGTCTTCTTCTTTGTTATCTTTGATTTTCAGAAACACACTCAGGAGAAATACGATCGAGCCGTGCTGAAGATCAATCAGATGAAAGACGAGCACAAGGCTCTGAAGGGGACGATCGAGGCTCAAAGTCAGGACATCGCCAAGTGGGTGGAGTCTGCGCTTTAACCAATAACACAAAAATAAAAATGACTCTTTTAGAAGTTAACACACAACGTTTTTTTAACGTGTTTTAGGCTGAATTGCAAACTCAGAGAAGGACAACGGGAGCTGTTCAAAACAGAAGACAGCATCCAGCTTCTACAGGTAAATCCAGTCCGCAGCTTTAAAAGATGAACGATGAAATTTATTTAATCCATCACGACTCAGAGTAAAGGGAGTATGGAGGGGGCCCCCAAGAGGTCAGGGGGCCCCTGTGTGTGAGGGGGCCCCAGGGGCAGAGCCTCTGTACAACGTGATGATTCATACTTGTAGTTTGAAAGTCACAGAGCTCAATTAAACAAATAAAACAAACCTGTCCGGGGCGGAGACGATGATAAACGTGTGTTTTCACCTCCTGGCAGGTGGATCTCCAGAGCAGCGATACACAGAAGGATCGGCTCGACGCAGAGCTGCAGAGAGTCACACTCAACATGGAGGACTTGAAGAGAGAGAACCAGGAGCTTTGTCGGAGGCTGACTCAGCAGGGGACGCAGCAGGAGTCCCCAGATGATCTGGCCTCTACCGGAGGTCCTCTTCAGGCGCTCGTCAGCCAGCTGCAGGAGGCTCAGGTGAAGCTGGCCACCGAGAGGGATGAGACCAGAAACACCAAGAGACAAGTTGTGGCTCTGAACGAAGAACTGACGAATGTCAAGAGGCAGCTGGATAACGTGGTCATGGCTTGTGATGAGGATCGACGGAAGAGTAACAAATTTGAGGTAAGCGGACTAGATCTAGACTGAGGTTTAGCAAGTGGCCGAAAGTATATGGACAAGAAGTTGTTTACTTTTGGTGCTGAGGAGGAACCGGACTGCTCCCCCACACCTTTTAGGATGAGCTCCACAAAATGTCAGGGAAATCAGTTCAAACGTAGATAAAAACTAAACTTTCAGGGGTCCACGAACCTGTACAATAAGTCGTGGCCTCTACGCGTGTTGATATCGTAACTTGTTTTCCTGAATTACCTTTCAGCTGCAGCTCAGAGAGGCACTGGAGGCGGTGGCAGATAAAGACGGCCTCATAGAGGAGAACGAGCACATGATGCGTCTCGTGAAGCACGAGAACGAAGACCTCACCAGAGAAAACAACGTACACTCACACATTAACACTTTCTTCACACAGAAAATCTTCAATGTCACCATGTGGGTTTTTTGTTATTTACGCTTGTTTTCTCAACTCTCATAATCTGTCAGAATCTCAGGAGCAACATGGAGGGCCTGCGCTCAGCGTATGCCGACCTCAACGCTCCCACCAGCGACTCGTCACACGGGCAGCCGGACTCCACCTCTCCAGCTGGAAACACTTCCACCATCCCTGCACCTGATCCGACTGAGCACCCGTACGAGGTCATAGGTGAGTGACCGGCTCGGAAATGAACACTTTACAGTTCGGGCGGTTTTCAGAAACTAAAAGATAGAGAATCTAACTGTAAGAAAAACGTACAGGGGTCCGTTCACTCACGTTCAGGGTTTCTGGTGTTTTTTTAGCCAAGGAGATTGTTGTGTTTTCACAAAGGAACAAAAAATAACAAAGGCAACCCAATCGACGGGGAAATAAATTGTTGAATCAATAATGAAACTAATAATTAGTTGCAAACCAAGAATAAAACATGAACAAACAATAACTGTATTAATTATTTGGGGTTAACAGATTCTTCTCTCCTCACAGAGGACGTTGCAGAACCAGAGGAGGTGAGTCAAATCTCTTTTTCTCTGACACAATGTTGAGTGGAAACGTGCAGCGCTTCTTGCTCGTTTAAAAAAATCACAGAAACTGAAAAACAAACATTGGATTGAATTGAGGTTGAAGACGCGGGACAGCACTCCCTCGCTCACGCGGTGCCCCGAGCGACCCGGCTGTTGTTTACCGTTTATTTCCGACGTGGACTTTAAAACCTAATCTGCTCCCTATTTCGTTACGTCTCTATTTCTGTCCCCGGCAGTTGTTGATGTGTCGTCACTGCCACGAGAGCTTCCCTGGCATCACCCGAGGTGAACTGGAGCAGCACGAGGCGAGTCACCGAGTGTGTCCCTTCTGCACGGTGATCTGCGACCACATGGAGCAGTCCGTGTTCGAGGATCACGTCTACAGCCACGAGCTGTGAGATCTGCACCGCCGGCAAAACTGCAGCGGCATGGGAAATTATTTTACAAATCCTGTCGGTTAGGTGGTCATGTTTAAAATACTCTTTTCAGCTTTTAGTAATTTACTGCCAATTATTGTCACCTGTAAAACTGATGCTCTTTACGTTTTACACATGAAATAAGTAGTGAAGGGGAGAAAAGCCTGAGGAGCAGATGTAACCATTTATTTTTAGGTTCTGGAGAAGTTTCGTGAATTCAGAGAAAGTATTTAAAAGTCAAATTGCACAGTTCCTCTGGGACTCGAAGATCTGCTGCTTTAATTCTAATGATTCCTTCTTAAATCTGAAGTGTGAATTCCAGGAGTTTTACAGTTTACAGTTTCCTAAAGGAGTTGATTTGTCACAGTTCTCCGTTGGTCATCAAATCCATCACATCCACATTTATTTTGGTCAAATTTGATCTTTTAATTACTTGATTTAAAAAAGGTCTGAAGAGAAAACTGTTTATTTTCTTTTAAACTAAAGCTAATATGAAGCCATTAGAGTTTCTGTATAGACTAAAAATACAAAACCTGAAGAGCTTTGGAAAACAATGAGGTAAACATGAAAAAAGGTGAAGGGGCAAAAACATACTCAAGAAAATCATGTGATCTTAAAGAAGATGAAATATATTTATCACAATTATTCATTTCCAGTGAAGCTTTGCACTTAGTATCTCAGAATTCCTTTCTGTGATTAGTTCTATTGATTCAAATGTTTGTTTTAATCTTTATTTTGTTTTTTAATAAGCTTGACAGGATGAATTGTTGATGTTGTCGTTACAATCGAACCGGGGAGTTTGTGCCAACGACCATAAGCACATGTAAAATGGTCCAGTTGATAAAATAAAAGTTTGGTTAAACTTGTGCAATAAAGCTGATGTTGTGTTTTCTGTCAAAGTAAAAGTTTCTATGTGCAAAATTCAACAGTTAAACACAGTTAAAAACCAAGAGGAGACGTTACACTGGATTTCAAATGCAGTGGAACAGAACTCAAGCTGATTTCAGTGACTCAGGAATAACCTCAGTGCACTTGTTGAGGAGGAGGGGGGAACCTGAGGAGGAGAGTTTTCCCTCCTCGTGTCCAGAGACTCCTCTCGGAGGGAGTTCGCTGCCAGCTCCAGGGAACCAGCCAAGTCCGTCACATGACCCTTCACACCACCTTGTGTTTTCCAACGTGTCTGAAACTGTCACCAGCTCGAAGTCGGGGGTCCAGCCCAGCTTTCTTTCTTTTTCTTAAGGTGTCATCTGATTGGCCTCCTCTGGTGTGACGTCCCGGGATGTGAGCTCGGAGAAGAGAGCAGGAAACCAGTACTGCGACTCCCCGGCTGCCTGAGAGTCCACCCAGGCCAAACCTTCTTTCAGCAGGTGATCCTGGAAACACGGGAGCAGAGGTTTTTAAATCAGGGATCACACAGATGAAGGCTTTAAGACTTTAACATAAGGAATTATGGAAAAGATAAAATAACCTTGAATTATTTATCATGATATCTCATTTTTCAGTATTCCACAGCTGAATGTTACAGGTGTTTTCTCTGCTAACAACCATGAAAAGGTTTTACTCCATAAAATGCTTAAAGAAACACAAACATCTTCACTAACCCTCATTTAGATCTTTGCTTGGAAATTACCTGAAACAATTAATCGATCCTCAGAATTGTCTATCAACAGATTAATCAACTAATTGTTTCATCACTTAAATCGTTATTATACTATCACATAATTCATCCTCTCATTTGAGAAGCTGAAACCAGATTTTCTTTTTAAGAAACTAAATTCAAGGTCTTTTTAAGAAGTTACCGTGCATCAAGGCAGAGGAAGTGAGAGACTGACGGACGACACTTACCAGAACGTGACAAGCTCGCTCCTTCTCCCATTTGAGACCTTCCTTGATCTCACTCACTGTGACGAATCCCTTTTTCTACAAATGAACAAAGAAACAAACACACGTCAGTATTTCCCACACAGGAAAAACCTAAACGAAACATTTGTCTGACAGGGATGAAGATGGACTCGGGTCAAGAGAGCGAGACCAGGAGCTGCGTGTTACCTCAGCCAGCTGCAGAACCACAGTATGATCCATGTTGAGCTCTGCTGGAACTGACTGCACCAAGTAGGACCCACCGACAGGAATCATCCCAAAACCATTCCCCATCACCTTCAGTTTCTTTATCGCTCTCATCAAGTCGTCTCTGAGAAGCACAGATTCAATCATAGCAGTAAAAAATACAACTCATACCAAACACGTGGATATTTAATGACCTAAATATGGTGTGTAGATGAAGAAGGAAACCAGCCATTAACAGAATAAACAGTTTGAAATCTTCTAGGTGGAGAAAAGAGTAGCTTTACTTACTGGCTCACATCCTGAGCGTATTTACCTCTTCCCTTCAGTACTCTCTGATGGAGTTCATTCAAAGTAATGAGCCCTGGAAGGAAACACACTATGAAGCTGCTGCAGTGATTTCATAACTTCATATTTACTGTACTGACAAGCTTTGAATATGGTCAAACTATCAGTGATGCAGTCAATTACAATCACAATCCCTCAGTTTTCATTGACAGATTACAAACCTCCATTTCTGTGTTTCAGCGCCAGGCACACTTCAATAATCTGAACACCGAGCTCGTAGTAGAAGTCACCGACGCCGAGCATCTCCGACCAAAAACCTTTCCCAGCTGCGGAGTGAAAAGAAACGGGAATTATTCAGATCGACTTTAGAAGATGTGACAGTAGAACATGTGATTTAAACCCACTTCTCCTCAGCTCGTTATCCATTTATTTGATTATATACACTGAAGGATTCTTACAGGCAAGTGGGTCAACTCCGATGGTCGCACACATTTCCTGAAACTGAACCCTGAACTGGGAGCTCTTTCGAATTTCCTGCTTGTGTTTGCTGGCGAACTCCTCCAGGTTGGATTTGAACGTCTCCAGCTGTTTGGACATCTGGTGGAAAGAAACACAGATAACTTATAATAATCATTTCATGAACAATGCAGAACACAGTTACACATCAACAGAAATATTTACACTCACTGGAAATACGTGGCAGCTTCAGATTTGTGACTTAGAACCGGAGCAGTTAAAAAAAAGATCTATAGATTCATGTGTAAAGGTGCATGTTTATTTTTTCACATCACTTAAGAACATTGTGATTTTCGATTTATGAATATTTACGCTAACAAGCTTTATACAGTCAAGTTTGAGCATTAGCTGTTTTTCTCGACTTTACATTATAGAACATTTAATATGTTGTGTTCATGGACTGTTATGAACTGTCATAGACTAAACAGTTGATTCAATATTCAGCAGATTAATCAAGACTGAAAATAATAGATGCAAAAGTCGAAATAAACACGAAACCATGTTTTTATTTATTTAAATAAACATCTGTACTATTTGTTAGCAGCAGTGAATAAACAGGTAAAACGTAGATATGAGTTCACTCTTAAATTAGCATGAAACAGAAACATATTCATATTTACAAGGGAACTGAATTCATGGATAATACAGTGAATTATATGGACTCTTCATTCCGTGTTCTCACCTGAACGATCTGATCTTCTGCCAGAACGTTTCCTCTTTCTTTGTATTTGGCCTGAACAGAAACAGACGATTAAACTTTCACACATGTTGTTGTTTTTAACGTTAATGTGAAAACACCCATGTTCACTAGCTTCACCTCCGCTAGCTTCTTCTTAGCCACAGCTCCGGCTCCGACTCCTCTGCGACGCATTTCCACACCAGCTCGGTTTGAATTATAACAGTTAAATCTAAACTACCGGAGTGTTTGTCGCGGGACAATGACAATAACGTATTTGTACGTTAGTTTACGTTTTAGCTAAGCTAACTGTGGCTAACAGATACTAGCATTCCCTTTTCAAATGGCAGGAAGTAAACTACTTCCTCCTGATCAGTGAAGTCTAAATGTGTCTTATACCGCCCCCTGGCGTCAGGGCGAAAATTGCATATATATTGGTTTTATTTTATTTATATATTTTAATATGAATTAAATATTTAAAAAAATCCATATTTAGAAATTCTTTATTTTAAAATGTTACTTTAAAAAACAAAGCACTCAAAATTTAGTAAATTTAACTCCTGTGTACAGCACTACTACTGTAGCTTAAATTTAATTCAAGTCAACAACATGAAATCTATTTTGAAGAATATTGTCTTACTTTAAAATTGAGATATCTTTATTACAGGCAATGAAAAACCCCAGAGATAAACACACTTGTGCATTTCATTCAGAAAATGGGCTTTAATGCAGTTTTATCAGCGGCAATACTCTAAATGTCAGAACATGAAAACTGAATATCTGCACTGAGATTCAATTTCCTAAAGACTTAGTGCTGAGCTAACAACCTACAGCAAAGATGCATGCACCATTTAACACATTTTTAAAGAATGAAAAATTGTCAGTGTGTGAAAAAGTAATGGTTTGTTAATAAAATGTGAAGGTGGAGCCGGAACGTGTCGGTTTAACTGCTCCATCATCAGGATGTTTGATGACAAGATTTCCCATTTCAATTTAAATGTAGAAGAGAAGAAGGAGAGGGACGCATAATATTTGTATAAGAACATTTTTGACAAATCTGCAGAAAGGATGTGGAGCTAAAAGACTAAATAATGTTTCCACCATCTCGTTCAGTCAGTGACAGAGAACTGAGGTTGTTTCAAAGGATGAAGAGTTCATGAGGGTTCAGAAACACTGAAGAGGAAGAAGATGATGAGGGTTCAGAAACACTAGAGAAGATGAAGATGATGAAGAAGAAGATGGTGAGTGTTCAGAGACACTAGAGAAGAAGAAGATGAAGATGAAGAAGAAGATGATGAAGAAGAAGAAGAAGAAGAAGGAGGTGGTGAGGGTTCAGAGACACTAGAGAAGAAGAAGATGAAGAAGAAGATGATGAAGAAGAAGAAGAAGAAGAAGGAGATGGTGAGGGTTCAGAAACACTAGAGAAGATGAAGATGATGAAGAAGAAGAAGATGGTGAGTGTTCAGAGACACTAAAGAAGAAGAAGAAGAAGAAGAAGAAGAAGAAGAAGAAGATGGTGAGGGTTCAGAAACACTAGAGAAGATGAAGATGATGAAGAAGAAGAAGATGGTGAGGGTTCAGAAACACTAGAGAAGATGAAGATGATGAAGAAGAAGAAGATGGTGAGTGTTCAGAGACACTAAAGAAGAAGAAGATGGTGAAGAAGAAGATGAAGAAGAAGATGGTGAGTGTTCAGAGACACTAGAGAAGAAGAAGATGATGATGAAGATGTTAGTTCCCAGCTCTTCTTCCTCTCCTCTTCTGATCCAAACCCTCACAACACCAGACATGTTCACCCTGCACATTGCGCATGCGCAGTACTCGGCGCTTTGAGCCTTGAGGAGGGAACATGGAGACAGTTGCAGGTGAAGTCGAGTTGTAGACGAGGTGAGTTTAAAAACACGTAAACACGTATTAATGGGACCGAGTCTGTTAAAACTAACAAGCGACGCATCGAGCTCCTTTCGGCCGCTTTGCTCCGGATGCGCATCTTGTTAGCGAAGCTAGCCGGCTAGCGTTAGCCGGTTAGCTAGCTAGCTGTTATTGTTTTTCATGATTTCGCGAGAACCAAAATGGAGGAGATGGCTGCAGCCTGTGTCCTCCACAGCCACTCCCGAGTCCTTGTGTGAAGCCCCCCACGCACAGTCCCCCTCACCCGGGCAGTTAGACCCGCACCCAGCCCCTGTGTGTTTGTACCGCAGTGCCAATGTAGCTTAGCGTGATTTTCAAATCCCGGTGGAGGGTTTTAGGAAAAGTAGAGATCAGGTCCCTCGGTGCTGCAGCTTCCCTCGGTTTGTGTTATGGAAGCTGGTGTCCATCTTTAACTCCCAACTCAAAGCCGAGCAACAATAACAGGACACTGGGGTTTTATTGTTATGCTTCTTGCAGGAAATCAGCTGCTCGGCTCACATGGGAGCCACGTAGCCGTGGTTGCAATGCGGGATGAGAAGTCCCTGTGTTCGCCATGACTCTGAGATCCACGCTGTTTCCAAAGACGGGATCCAAGCAGAGCACCGACACCATCGACTTCGACATCACGCACTTCGGGGCCGCCACCGTGAGTCCGCTGATCCTGCGGAGGGAGCCGTGCGACTTCCTCCTCCATGTGCAAGACGTGCAGGGCGGCCACATCCCGAGCAAGTCACAGGTCTTAGACCAGATTTACATGACAAGCAAAGTCGCCCTCGCCGCCACAGTTGCAGAAGTAGTTCAGGGTGACAATAAAACTGTGGGGGTGTTGTCCCCTGTCAGACCAATGGGGGGTGAGGGAACCCCGGTGAAAGGTAAACCCCTCTCTGTTGACAACATGGATAACCCTCAGATGGCTGTGAACAATAACCCTAAGGATGCTGGTGCCGAGGACAGCGGCAAGGGGGTTGTCCCCGGAGTCGTCGGCACCGCATCCATTGAACTCTCGTCTGAGGGCAAGTGGAGGAACATCAGGAAGACCCCTGCCAATCCCCACACGCAGGCCAACTGCCTCCGACAGATCCTGCTCCTGCAGCTGGATCTCATTGAACAACAGCAGCAGCAGCTGCAGTCCAAGGACAAGGAGATAGATGAGCTCAAATCAGACAAAGAGACGGTATGTAAACGTTGTTTTAATCTTAGTCTGGGTTAGGGGGGAGGGGGGGGGGTACAGTGCTGATTAGATGTGCATACAATGTGAGGGTTTTTATTCACGGCTTCGTCTTTTGCAGTTGCTCGCTCGCATTGAGCGCATGGAGCGTCGCCTTCAGCTCACGAGAAAGGACCCCCCACGGGATAAGCGACTGTTCCAGCCCCTGGAGCCTTGGACCCCTGACAAAGAGGACATGTGGGATCTGGATGTGGAGGAGAGTCCACAGCCCAACCAAGCCAACCCACTCCCCTTTAGTCGGGGTGGCAAAGGTCAAAAGAGGTAAAAGAGACAATGGTAGAAGGCACTCATGAATTATCTGCCACAGTACCTGCCCATATAAACCTCACTTCTTTATCATTTTTCTTACCAAACACAGGAAGTCTTGTTTTGGAGATGCAAAGGTCCAGAAATCCCGGGGCAAGAGTGCAAAGCTCAGCCCCCACAAAGCTGAAATGCAGCCCGGTTCTCCGAATCAGAGAGAGCTGCGTAGTAAGGAAACCCCAGAGAAGATGGGTCCCATGAGGTCTGGGGCAGAAAGGGACATTTTGCTTCCGTGCAAAGAGGAGCCTGAGCTGAACTGCCAGATGGAAGACCTGCCCTTCATGTCTACCACAGAGATGTATCTGTGTTGCTGGAACCAACCTCCTCTCTCCCCTCTGCGGGAGACTTCTCCTAAAAAGGAGGAAGAGGTGGCCAGTGAGTGGACTCCTCATGTAGTACATGATATGCTGATTGTTTGTAAGCCTAACCTATATCCCATCTTTAATCACTTTATCCGTCAAATGTACTGAGCACTCTATCCACGGTGATCCTCCTCTCCATCCGTCTTCCTCCCACTCACTAGTTCCATCCTGGAGAGAAAACTACATCGAGCCCTTGGAGGACGACTCCTCCAACTCAGTGGAGGTGAGAGACACACACTGATTAAGCAATGTTAATAATCCTACTTCTAGAGTGTGACAAGTTACCTCACATCAGACGGCAAAGCATCAGACTCATGAATAATATAAGTGTGATCTTGTTTTCCCATCAAGCCGATGGATGACGGCGTGTTTTTGAAACGCCATGCGAAGCTCGAGTTGGATGAAAAGAGGAGGAAAAGGTACAAAGAACGTTTCAGCCCATAAAACCTATAATAACCTGCACTGCGCTGTAATAAACATTAGATCAAGTAATTATGTTCGGTGCAGGCGTGCAACTTAAACATTATTAGTTTAGCGCTCAAACTGCTCTAAAGCAGGACAGATTGAATTTGTTGTCTATTAAGTCTTGATTCATTATTTAGTCCAGTAATAAGCCAGATGTAGGATTTCAGAGCTCTACGATCTTTACTCATTTCCTTTTCCTGCCTGTGTTTTCAGATGGGACATCCAGCGAATCAGAGAGCAGCGCATGTTCCAGCGTCTGCAGCAGCGCATGAACAGGAAGAAAATCGTCCAGGAAACCGAGCCGGAGGTTTCATCCTTCTATCCCGACACTGAAGATGGTACGTCCGCAACTCCTAACATCCACAACACCCTGAATAAAACTGGGTGTGGTGTAAAATGTCAATAACAACTATTAAATGGATTCTAACTCTTTTTTCTTTTCATGTCTTCCAGTTGAAGCTATAGTGATCACTCCTTTCTTGCCTGTGGTTGCGTTTGGACGACCGTTGCCCAAACTCGCACAACAGTAAGTCGGAGCTGCTCGATTCTGCTTCATGCCACAATTACTGTGTGGGCAGCACATGCTGGCGTAATCCATAACAACAGTATCCATTAAGTCTGTGGAGTATTTTTTAAATTTTTTAATTTTTGTCTTCCAGGAACTTTGAGCTGCCTTGGCTGGACGACCGGAGCCGGTGTCGCATCGAAGTTCCCAAAAAACACACACCTCACCGGACCTGTCGGAAGTGAAACCCATGTGGCACAAACAGCAGAGAGAGAAAACGCTCACGCCCAGATTAGAAAATACCACATCTATCTTGTCTGTGATGGGGGGTGGGGGGGGAGACGAGTTATCAGCTGCTATGTATAATTGCTGTTCAGTCTCTCCAGTCTCAACATGTCACCACACACCAGCTGATGGGAGGAAGCTGCGTCAGCGGGTGTCCTTGATATTTTCCATCTCATTTACACCTCTGAAAGAAGAACTCGGCTTCCGTGCATGATGCTGCAAGATCGCAGTCCCCCTGTCAGCAGCCGGGGAAGATGAAGTATCAGTTTCTGTCCTGTGTCCAACAGTTATATGCATGTTCAGTAACAGAGTGTTTATGCATAAGTCAGCTGACAGGAATCGATGGGGACTCGAAGCTTCAACACGTCCATTTCACATTGCTCGTCATTTTAAGCTGAGTAATCAGAGCTTGAACTGTTGATCAAGAGTAACTCAGCTTTTTGCTCTGGGGTTTTCCCGGCGCTGTGTCGTGATGTGTAAAGCCGTCATTGTTCTCACACACCTCAATTAAGATGTTATCACTGTTCTGGTGTGATATCTGGACTTTGGAGCCACACTCCGCATGATGTCATATTTAAATCCAACGTGAGGAGGTGCAAAGGTTTGAAAATCAAGTCGCGGACGATTAGACGGGTGGTAAAGCCGACATGGAACCCAGTGATCTGTTCCCTTCTTTTGTTTCTTACTACCTTTTCTTTTTATGTGGGTTGCATGGCTCTGTTATACAAAAAAGATTGTAGCATGGCTTAACCTCAGAAAGGAGAATAATCTCTGCTCCCTGGGCTGTGAAGTCTACAAAGTACTGTTCTTTGAAAGCATGAGTTTTTCGGCTGCTCCGTTCAGTGAGATTTGCTGGTTCAGCCCGAACAGTCGCATCAAAAAAAAAAGACGATCTGATTAAAAACAAAAGTACAGTTCTGATCTTAATCTTCATCTTACATCCAGTTAATATTAGCCGAGTTACGTGTATGCACTGGTGTCCTGAGGATGCAGACATCCGGAGGAGCCATTTTAGATGATTAATAAGCCTGCTAGCTGTAGTCATAGCGATGTTCACTAGTATGCTCTCTCTCTAACATGCTGCCAGTTAATCTCTCCCTCTCTGACGTCATCACAGTCAGTGTTTCTGCTGGTGTTTCTTCCTCGCTGCGTTTTTGCTCGACCTGTTTTACATATTGATGCAATGGCTTCGCACAGCTTCAGTACATCGACCTGCCAGACGTGCGTGTCGGCAGACGCTGGAAACACAAATCTTTTCTTTTTCTGTACATAGCTTTCAGAAAACAAATGTACATAAAACATGGCTGTTATTTTTTTATTATTTAATGTCAGAAGTGTTGAGTACATTCAATATTGTTCTATGATTGTATGTTGACAAATTGACAGTTTTGAAAGTTAAATTGTTTTTGGAATAAAAATAACTTGTCTATGATGTGTTTCAAGTTTGCGACTTGATAAATGGGAAATGTGTTTGAGGAAAATAGATATTTTCAATGGCAGTTTCTACTTATTAATGCTTAAGGTTGAATCAGCTTATAACTGCATTAATTACATACTTATTAAAGCTAAATAGGGGGACAAATAGCCATAGTTAAACTTGTATAAGTATATAAAAGCACATACCTCTAAATCTGCACCAAACTTCACACACATGAATATCAGTCCCCTAAATATATTTTAAAAAACTCTGTTAGGGTGTAATGTGTAAAAGTAATTATTTGATCCGTGTGCATCCTTCCACCAAGTCTCAATCAGTTCAGTAGTTTTTGCATAATCCTGCTAAAAGACACAAACAATGAAACCATAACCTCCTTGGTGGAGTTAATAAAAGAACCAAATGAATAAACCAAACTCCAGGTGTAAAAAGTCTTAAATAAAACCACCACTTTGTTAAATCTGGAAAAAAAGTTTATTGAATAAAGAAAAGGCAAAAAAACCCCAACAGGACAGTTTAAACAAAAATAAAATAAACATCGCCGACTCTGAACATTTTGGTGAGAATCCTGCAGATCTCTGACGCTGCAGAACTCGGGAGTGATGAGTCGGCTCTAAACACTTTCCTTCTTCGTCTCTGATCATTTAGATATTTTCAGAAAATAAAACTGTCCCATCGGTGAATACAGACAGAAACATTGTTGAGATAATACACAATCACAATCTTCAGTTAGACCCGGACCTCCGTCCACTCTCACAAATAAACTAATCAAAACCTTGTGTCTGGGCTATAGAGTATATTCCATAAGATAATCATGGTGATGATGATACAACGAACACCAAACCTGTCTGATGTACAAAAAGTGCTGAGTTTGTTTACGTCACCCATATAAAATATCCACTTGTGTAATATTACCCACGTCCACCCAGGTTCTTTTAAACATGTCAGCGTTAGTGTTAGTATAGGTTGTGAAAACATCATGCCTTGACGAGTTAGTTTTTACACAGACTGTGAAATCAACTCTCAGAGGATCTGCGTCATTTGGCAAAGTCTTAAACGTGACATGAGTTTTCTTAACCTATGACGGGTAACGACCCTTGTGGGGTTGTTTGTTTTTCTATTTTTGGATTAAATACAAGATACACGCATGAAACGAAAACACCTCAAAACAGAAAGCAACACACGGGCCGGGAAACAGCCAGCATTCTGCCAGTTAACCCTTCCAAAAGAATCTAGAGTGTGTTTGTGTCTTTATCGACAAACCCTGTCTGTCAGATACTGGGTTTAGTCTCTCCGCAGGTTGTTCAGCCGCTCCTCCAGATCGGCGTCGGCGTCGGCGAGGGCGGCCTGGGGCTCCACCTTCTTCCCTCCGGCCACCGCCAGGTTTCCTCCGGGGGTCGGGAGATCTGAGGAGAACACAGAGTGGGATTTCAGTGTCATAACAAACAAACAAAACCGGACATACGACATCTAGCACAAGTACAGGGTTGGGTTCTGATTAGTTATTATAATTTGTATTATTACAGGTATTAAAGATCGTTCCATCTTGCTGCCGTCAAACTTTACAACCAGTCGATCACAAGCACCGTGTACTGTGACTTACAAATTCACTCAGGTGTCATTTAATTTAACTGTGAAATCCTAATTTTCGGTCTGTGCCTTCTGTGCAACCCTGTTTATATATTATTACTATTTCTATATTTCCTTATATTCATAGAGATGATTCCTATTTGCTGCTGTAACATGAAAAATGTCCCCCTAGTGGGACTAACAAAGGATTATCTTATCTTCTCTTGTCTTACCTCCTGATTAGTTATTATTTTTGTCCATAAAATGTCAGAAAATAATGAAAATGTATAATTTCCAACCGCCCAATGTGACGTCTGCTCATGTATGATAAAGAAAAGCTTCAAATCTTCACATCTGAGGAGCAGATATCAAAATCTCAGATCTGCCAGTTGGAACAACAGGTTGTGAATAGGATTGTGTGTCGTGTAATTAATATCAATGTTGATAAGTTTAATTAACTACAACTAAAAACACGTGTAAAATGTTCATTCATTGCGATGGAGCATTTGTTTTTCCTTACGTGACAGTTCGTCGGACATATTCAGACCCAGCTCGTCCAGCACCTGGGACACGATGGCGTCACTGCACATGAGACACAATCACACGTCAACAAGGTAAATGCAAAACAAAAAGATTGATGCGTTTGTACACAAAGGAAAAGGTTGTTTTGTCCATTACCTCTCCTCCTCATCATCTTCATCACCCATGGCGTCGTCAATGGCGTCGTTCATCATCTCCTCCTTCATGTCCATGATTTCACTCTGTTTTTCAAATTCCATCATGATCTTCTGAATCTGAGGCAGTTTCAGCTGTGAAAGAAAACAAATACACGTTCGTCATCACTTCTTCTTTAATCCCAACAGAGTAACTCAGTGAATACTGGACGGACCTGTCTGTTCATAGTGGCCATGGCTTTGGTGACGCCTTTCATAGCCTGCGCCATGCTGTTGTTGGACTTGAGCGTCTGTATCTTTAAGCTGACAGCCTGGATGTTTGCTTTCATCATGATGAACTTCTTCACGTAGCGCCTCGTGCGAACCAAATCCTTCGCCATGATCTTGACGGCATCCTGCAAAGAATAAAATAACACGGAGTTAGAATCCTCTCTTTACGATTTGATTCCCTCCTCATAACAACACGTGTTCATCTCACCATTTGTCCCTGTTTGGCCATTTTCTTTATGTCAGCGATGATCTTCTTCTCCTGCTGCTCCAGTTTGCTTCGCTCCCGGTCCAGGTCTCTCATGGCCCGATTGAGCGCCCTCTGGTTCTGCCTCAGCATCTCCTCCGGGGTCCTTCTTTTCCCGAACAGGAAATCCATCTGCTCGAATATAGAAAGGAATGTATTAGGGGAACTGAAATTATTTGTTAATTTGATTTATTGATTGACACAAAATAACCCAAAAACATGAAGTCATTTATCAAGCAAAGATATCAAACATCCTCTGGTTCCAACTTCTGCTTTTAACTGGTAATGAAGATAATCATTATTATTTTTATTTTCTACTATTCTCTCAGATTTCATTGACTAAACTTTCAGTTCAGGGCAACAAATGATGCATATCTTCATGACCAATTATTCTGTAGACTGTTTCCCAATACATTAAAAGAAAAGAAGTAAATCCCATAACCAGAGGTGCCATCTCCATGTCCCTGTTTTCTGACCAACAGTCCGAGACCCAAAGACAATCACTTTGTCTTCATATATGAATTCGCTGCAGCAATTAGGTGATCGACAAGGAAATTAATGATTTTAGTCCTTTTTCAAAACATATAATGGCAGATGTTTGCTGCTTGAAGCTTCTCAGACGTGAGAGTAAAGTGGAAGTCTTTGGATTCTGGACTCTTGGTCAAACAACTTATCAATCAAACCTTAGGCATTTGGAGACGTTGCTGTGGTCTGTGGAGAATTAAAACAAGTGTTATGTTGTCAACGGTTTCAGGATTTTACAGAGCAAGACAATAAACAACTAGAAAAATTCCTCCTGTCGAGAAATTTTTGAATGTGTGCCTAGTGCTCGCTGCCGGCTGGAGAGAGACGAGAGAGAGATCCAAAGCCTTGGACATCTAAGACATCAAAGACATCAAAGACATCAAAGGCATCTTTCCTGGCTAAACACACTGGAAAAGAGAAAGCTAAACTCTAGCAAAGCCCTCGAACAACGTGCGATTATTCAAAAACGTATAAGTCCTATCTGTGAAATAAAAACACAGTGAGAATCCCAAGACTTTGCCGAACCTACGAATATACTTTTTTGGGGGTTAGAAACACACGGATATCTTTTCTATTGGATAGAGTTATGAAATGGGACCTTGGGAGCGAGTTAGAAAAGATGCTCCTTCCAGAAAGTTCCTCTCAAAATGAACATTAGCCCCAATGGAGAACTAAAGTTAAAACATGTATACAGCCAAAAGTTTAGCTCGGAGATGTTTCATAGTGACAGTTCTGTGAGGCTAACACGTTTGCCAAAGTTTTGATCTAAACATCTTGTATGACAACCTCCATTGGTGGCTTTGGGAGCTGAACATCTGTCCTGCTCCTCTCTCGCTCTAAACGGCCGAGAGACATTGACTCCCATTCATCTTGTCCCCGGTGTTTTTTGGTGATTTTCGAGCGAAATTTCACACGGAAGAAGAATAAGAAGTCAAATAATACGTAAACAGAATAGTAAGATGTGGCCAATGTACAGGGACACATCCTAATCATGATGAAGAAGACGAAGAGGAAATCCTCACACGACAGAAGCAGAGGAATCGTTGAGGATTCTGTTATCACTTGCTTGTTCAGTTGTGAACGTGTGAATCGGGGATTCGAACCTGTGGTCACAGTGGTCAGGCCTGTTTCACCTCCTTGTTTCCTGGAACATGTTACTCAGCAGTTATCTATGTGACCGGAGGCCCTGACGTCTTCAACCGTGATGTCTCTCACACATTAACCCCAGAATCACACACTGCTCCCGGCTGTCTCTCATGAAACCCCCCCCCCCTCCCCCGCACGGCGTCCAACTCACCGTGAACCGTTGAAAAAGGTTTGATTCCCGCAGGTGAAAGTGTCTCCGGGCGTCTTCTCACAACAATATCTTCGACTGTTTGTTTTTTTTTCAACCGACGCTTCCGTGTTCAGAGAGTTTCACTTCCGGGAAATGACGTCAGGGAAGCACATCGAAGGAGCGGACGTGCAGCTACGTCACTCGCGTCAAGCTCAAGATGCCAGTGACAGGAAGTAAGAACTTTCAAAATAAGACCTAAAAACTAAAAGCTACTGTGAATATAAAAAATGACAATAAATAACTTTATTAAAATAACCAAGAATCTTATGGTGGTTGCACATTTGAATATTACACTGTACACGTGTTTAATGATGAGCTTCTCTGTAAACTCTGCATCATATTCTCATCTTTTCATTTTACACATGTTGCTATAAAAAAAATTGCAGCAAGTTAATTATTTTCATGATAAGAACTTTATTATTTTCTTACAACAGACAATATCTTCACAAATGTTTGTCACAAGGGGTGCATCAAGTAGACCTGGGATGTTGAAGAAAGGAAAAAAGAAATTAAAGATCAATTAATGGCTGATTATTATTGTGCATTATTGTATGAACATGTGTTGTTTGTTTTAAATATAAAGAATAACCACACACAACCAGCAAAATGCAGAGAAAACCTATAACTACATAACCATGACACAGTACAAACACACATAAAACATGTAGGGAAAAAAATAGTTGGTCCTATCTATCTATCTATCTATCTATCTATCTATCTATCTATCTATAACATGTATATGTACTGTATTCATTAATATATTGAGGGAAACAGTTCAGTCAATATTCAATCAGTCCTCTCATTGTTTAGTTATCTATCATATGGTTTTTCTGCACTGCATAAGGGTAATTTATTCTCAGGCTTTTACTTTGTAGGAATAAGAGCTCGATATCCGGTCACATTCTCTAGCTCTTGACGCAGCTGCTCTGCACATGTGCGTGTTTCACGTAAGGAAGTCGAATGCATGAGTTTTGGATGGAAACAGGAGGTGGAGGAGGCTACACAGAGATTCAGTGAACTCATCATGGGAGATGTTCAGTGAAACCTGCAGACACATGATCTCTGGATTCATGGATCTCTCAGGGAGTTGAGCCACTTTTCTCTGAGGCAGCTGCAGCTCTTTGTGCCTCTGGACATATTTACATCTTCTTCAGCATGTGGGTGTTTACATCAGCAGCTCGTCAGCACAACTTGCTGCTGGTTCGGGGCAGAGGATTTTACAAGTCGGTCTCAGGAGCGGGCTCTCAGGTCGCCTCTCACCATGTCACAGCATCTCTCCTGCACCCAGAGGACAGCAGCTTCAACCCTGGGGTGAAGAGACGACACAGACACAACGAGACTCGTGAGAGGTCAGTGCAGAGCAAAGTGTGGAGGGATGAGATCCCAGTGATGCAGAGGACAGGTCAGAGGAAGGAAGACTCCCACAGAGTATCCTCTGAACTCAGGAAGCTGTGTCTGGAGGATTCCCCCACAGAGAGGGAGAGGCCGGGGACGCAGAGGTCAACACTGGACTCCAAAGTAGAGATTGTTTTTGGCGTCGCTCCCTGTCTCTTGGCTCTGACTCAGGGCAGAAGGAAGGCCCATAAGCTGTTTGTAAAAGATGGCGAGGCCTCTCACCGGGCCTCTGTGTTGAAGGTGTGCGAGGAGGCCTGTCGGCGAGGAGTGCGAGTCCAGCGGGTCAGCAAGAAGGAGCTGGACAGGATGTCTTCTGAGCGAGTTCACCAAGGACTGTGTCTGCAAGCCAGTCCTCTGAGCTATCTCACAGAACACTCAGACTCTGCACCGGGCAGAAAGGACCCCCCTCTGTGGCTCGTCCTTGAGGGGATTCAGGACCCCATGAATCTGGGGGCCATCCTGCGCTCTGCTTACTTCCTGGGTGTGGACAGAGTGGCCAGCAGTCTTCACAACAGCTGTCCACTGTCTCCAGTGGTCAGCAAGGCCAGCGCCGGAGCCATGGAGGTGCTCGGGGTGTATGGATACAAAAACCTTGAAGATATGGTGAAGCTGAAGGTGGCACAGGGCTGGCAGGTGGTCGGCACAGTGGCCGCTGAAGCAGACGAGTCTCAGCTTCCTGTCACCCAGTGTTCAGACTTTCAGATGACAGGACCCACGGTGTTGCTGATGGGTGGAGAGGGGGGAGGATTGTCCCGGGGGCTGCTCTCTCTGTGCCAAACGCTGCTCACCATCCCAGCAGGCAGAGATTTGTTTCCTGGAGTAGAGTCTCTGAACGTCTCCGTCGCTACTGGGATCCTGCTGCACACACTGCTCTTCTCCAGGAAGTCGACCACATGACCACACCAAAGACGTCTATCCATATACTGCTGCTGACCTTTGAGGGTCACATGGGACTCGAACCAAATGCAGTACTCTGCAAATGTTTTAGGCACTGAAAGTTATGTCAAAACAGTAAAGTCAGCAGACTTTCAGAAACAAAGTCACAAATAATCATAAGCCATACGAGCTGTGTGTGAGCACGGAGACCTGAGCTTGTGTATTGTGCAGTGAAGCTCGATTTCTGTGGTTTTATGTGCAATTATAGATTAAGTCTGGATTTGTCTGCATATGATCTTTCTTCATCTCTCCTTTTCCTTCCATTTTCTGTTACTCCGCTTATCTCCTGAATTTTCAGAGATATAACAATATTTTTAATTCAAAATTGAAGTGTCAAACTGAAAAAATATCAATATACTTGGTGGATAGGTTATCATTTATAATCATCATACTCCCCATTAAGTAGGATGGGAAGTTGCCACAGTTCTATGGATTCTGTCTGTCTCAGTGTCCTCTGTCTCTTCATGTGACCCCAGACTGACTCCATGATGTTGACACCAGGAGTCTCTGCTGACCAGTCTAATCTGCTGCAGGACTCCATGTCCTTCTTGTCTCTGAAGACAGTTCTTATTGTCCCTGATGGTGTTGTGTGATGGATACATATCTAAAGTGCCGAAAGTTTTTTCACTGCTCGGTATCAGCCTGTACTTTAACCAAAGATACAATGGAACTGAGACTTGGCCATTAATGCACAGCAGAGTTGCATATTAATCTGAATGAAATGTAACATTTCTATCATCAGAAGTGGTTTAAAGGAGAAGACAAATCTCAAATCTCATGAAAAGACCAACAATGAATTGATCCTTTTAGATATATTATGTGTCTATTCAGGAGATTGATATTTAAAATGATTCTGTGTAACCGGGCTCAATTAAAAATCCATGAACAAACACACACACACACACACACACTAGTTTATTTTGACTCAATCCCACACACACACCAACATGCTGCTCCAAATACTCTCAGAGCAACTAATGTGTATCAATCCACAGCTGAAAATAGTCCGGGAAAAAATTCTGTTTCCACTGGTTTGAATAAAGCTTGTAAATTAACTAAAGTGTGGCCTCATGTGACATATGATATAGGGATGCATTCAGAATCTTGCTCAGGCTTCCAACATGGACAAGTGCAAGCCATTGCATCTGTGGTTAATGTTCCCAGCTCTCAAGTTCTGCTGAGGAATTCTACAGAGAAAACACCAATGTACTTATCTTGTTTTTGCAATCACTGGAACAGATGTCTGTATATGTTTTTAATTCCTGTGGGCTTATAACTTATAATTATCATTTCTATTGTATTTTTATACTGATATGGTCCTACAAGTCTAAATGTGTTCACTGATGTCTGGAGTTAATTGAGCATCCTCTGGAGTTTCCTGCCCCTACTTCGCCCTCAGGTGCTGCATAGCTGGAGCAGTCTGCTTCTCGTGTGCGTTCACAAACCTGGAGACAAAGCTTGTTGGCTCAGATGCAGGAGCTCATCCAGAGGGTGGTTCGTTTCCAAATTTGGACCCCAAGAGAAATTTAACACACATATGAGACATTTATCACAATAGTTTCAAGTTTTATGAGGTGTTGGACAAGAGGAAACCGCTCAGCTCAGCAGTACGATAGTTAAATTAAAATAAAACAAGGTATAGAAAGAGCTTTTTGTAAAAAAGTCACCTACGATACAGAACTAAAACTATATACATTCAAAAGGTGCAGTGTGACATTCGTTGCAAATGAAGTAACAACTTTGGCTGAATGGAGTTGGTGTGGATAGTAATTGCATGTGTGTGAATCGGTTGTTTCACATTTTCCAAATAAAGTGTAAACAGGCAGGAAAACAGATGTGCAGAGGAATAAAGTGCAGGAAACCAGATGTGCAAGCTCCTGAAATGGAGCCTCCTGTTTTTTTCTGGCCTTGATAAACTTGTGCATTAGGTTTTTACATGCTATGTTATTTAAAAAAAACATTTTATTGTTACCAAAGGGCATTGTTCCACTGGGCTGTGGATGTGTGCGTGGACTTTCCACACGGCGGCAGTGTGCGGGAGCGGAGCCGCCACACAGCCCGTGCGATGGGCGAGGAAGAAGAGCGGCGCACACAATGCACGGCTCGGTCTGACAAGGGTTGCGTCTCCCCGGTTTTCACGATAAATTCCCAATTCCGTGGAAACTTGTGACGGGGCCAGCAGCGGGGCCGCGAGCCTCCTCTCCGCCACTACCCTCCCTCTGGATTCGGCGAGAAAGAGGAGCCGTTGAGCGGAAACCTTCGCCTGCAACTTCTCCCAAACACTGGATGTACTCAGCTGCATGAAGGAGCTGCCCGGCCCGACGGGGGTCGGCCGACACCCTCGTTAATGGAAATCGACACCGAGGCTTTGATGCTTGGGCCTTGATTTTTTTTTTTTTTCTTCCCTTTATGATGGAGGTGGACGGGAAGGAGAGCTGCGTGTGAATACGCCGAATATTATCACGTTGTGTCCGAATAGTTTGTTGAAATGCTTCCGTGTCCCTCCTGCTTCCTGTAAAAAAAAACAAAAAAAAAACACACAGAGGTTGTTGTTTAGCCGGCTAACGGTGGCTAGCCGGAGAGCTAACGTTACGTCTTTCCTTTGATGCGAATTCAACCATTACTATCGGCCATTAGCGTCTCGACACCCGAGAATCCATCCTCTTCGCCGGTGAGCGTTAGTTAGCTTCACGCTGCAGCCTCCAGCGGGTCGAATACCCCCGGACACGTTTTAAGAATATCATTTTATTCTTATGTTACGGGCTGAAGATATCGTAATGTGCCGAGTTAGCCGTGCGAGCTAACGGCTAATTGGCTGAAATCAACACTGAGCTAAGCTAGCTAGCTAGCCGCAGCATTAACTCACGCAAACTCAAGCGGACAGCTGATTCTTACTCCTCTCGTTGGGAGTAATTTAAGAGAATCAGACACTTTGATTTCGCAGCGACGCGATTACGTGTCGCGGCAGTTGTGTTACAGCTGGTTGTCCGTGTTCCTGGCACCGTTAGCCAGCTTAACGTCTCATTTCTCTGGCTAATAAATGTGTCGGCGTGTGCAGAAATACAGGAAATCTCCCGGTTGTGTTGAGCGACGCTAGCGTGAGTTTCTCCGCGAATCGACTCCAGGGGACACTTGTCCTGTTTTGTCACAACTAGACGTGTCTTTATTTTGTTGGGGTTGTTTACATGCGTGCAACTTGTGTGGTTGTCGGTTGAATTCCTTGCTAGCCAGCTAACGTTAGCCTCCTCCGAGACACAATCAGCCATGTCCTGACGTCCGTCTGTCTGCGTGTGTTTTGTCTCGGGTCATTTAAATTCCCATGCGGATCCGAGTTTCTCTGAAATGACTCTAACGTTTCGCCGGACGAAAGGCTCAGATGCCCGCGGACTGTTGTCGAAGGACGGTGAATAATAGCCACTGGTTTCATTAACGCCATTTTAACGGAGGCTCCCCTGCGAGGGCCCGTGTGGTGGGGTTGTATCTGCGGTTCGGTGCCTGCCCGCCGGACCGGGACTTGACTCAAGTGCCCTCGGTCTCACTGGAGCTGCAGAAGGGGGGTTTGAACATGGAGGGCCCGAGCCGAAGCGCCGGATTCAGGCGGAGCCGACGCTCCCGTTCCCAGCGCGACAGGGAGCGGCGGCGGCGGAGAGTGGACCTGGCCGAGCAGCGGGCCACATCCCTGTCCTCGGGCTCCGATCGGGAGGCGTGCGGGACGAACAGTGTGCTGGGCCCCGGTGGGAGAGAATGCCGGCCCGGGTTCGGGAGACACCGGCCTCCGCGCCGGAGGAAGAGGGAGTCCGTGTCCTGCGAGGAAGACATCATCGATGGCTTCGCTATTGCGAGCTTCATCAGCCTGGAGGCACTGGAGGTAAGTGTGTGGGTTCTACACCCAGTCACCAGCTGTCATCCATCAAAATGCACTTATTCCCCCACATTAGTGCAAACGAAGTGATGGACGACTCTCACACGTAGCTGGCAGGTATTTGGCTCAATCATGTGCCCTTATTTATTTGGTTTAAATCTAAATCATTTTGACCTTTCATCATGTCCCCATCCCTGCAGCTGAAGGATTAGAAAGGCTGCAGGTTGAACTCCTGCACTCGGACCATTCCTTGGTTGGAGAAAGCACTCAGGCCAAACCCAAAGCCCAAGGCTTCCCTCTGATGGGTTCTGGAGAGGCCTCAATTATTCATGTTCTAATTCTGTGAGGTGTTGAAGAGCTGCCAAATGGCTTCTCAGAAAAAGAAAGGAACAATACATGACTGTAATTGTGTATTAATAACCCCAACCCTTCTGTTTAAGCACTTGGCCGGGGCTCCTCTTCTAATAGTTTTCATTCCTGGCCGGCTCAGGTCAGTTGTCGATCCACCAAAGCAGAGCTGAGAACATAAGTCACATGAGGATTCCAGGATCGGCATTCGGTTGGTTTGAGGTTTCCGCCATAAATTTAGAGCTTTCATCTGATTTATGTGACGTCAGACACATTTGGCATTTTGACGAGGAGAAACAATCTGATAATCTGCCTTCAGGGTGGATCTCATGCCATCTGCCTTTGACCTCTGCATCAGGACAGGAAAACATATTATTTGTCCATAGGTTATGTTGCAAAACTGCCTCTTGGAACACGCACGTCCACTGTTCTCATGGATAACTTGATTTTACAGTCAAATCACTACCATACCCCAAGTTTTGTGGTGGTTTACTGTCTGAAACTGTTACTAGAAGAAAGCCTGCATTTTTCAATAGCAGCAGCTGCCTGTCTGCAGTTATTCTGCCAAAGAAAAAAACTCATTACAATTAAAACACTTTCACAAGTGGGTCAGACAAGCTGTGGTGACCTTTATGTTGACCTTTTTAAGCGGAGGTTTATTTATCTTTTTGTATAATAAAGAATTCAGACTTTAAAAACTATGAATCATCCATACAAATAGAATAATGACAATGTGTGGTGGACAAACTGCTGCCTCTACTGAGTAAAATAAAATATATCCATCTCCTTGTAATTTCTAGATGTGATTATATAGGATTGCAGTTGCTTTAGAGTTTTTTAATTTGCACCCATAGATTTGACTTAATGCGAATAATCATCTTCTCTTTATGGGGAAATTACCAATTTTCCCTGCAGCTTTTCCTTTGTTACATAAGCTTTTATTACCTTTTTTATAGTCAAGAAGCTCCTACTTACAACAGACCGGTTACACATTTGCGCTAATTGATGAAATAGTGATTCTACCTTTTTTAATATTCTATGGTTTTTCTGGCCCTGAAGATGTAATACTCTCCAGTATTTCGCTAGACAAAGCAAAGTGAAACATTATATCCTAACTTGTCAATCATCTTGTCCTCACATTTATCTTTTGACCTCCTGCATTAGATAAGTGGGAAAACTAAATAATCAGAAACATGGAAACCTCTGTACACAATGTCTTTGTTCTGTTGTGAATAAAGTATTGTTATTGAGGACTTTTAACTGAGAGGTTGACTGAACTCTTGAGTCGTTTTTAAGCTGTTTTGATCAGTGTAATCTATATTTATAGATATGACCACATTCAAAACATCTCAAACCATACCACACACAAGCAGCTGATGTCATAGTTTCACGTAGGCTTCACTACATCGTTCTCATGTTTCTATTTTTGCTTTCACTCAGAGTAGAACTTATTCAGAAATTAGGTCTTTTAGGACATTAATCAGCATGTAGCTACGTCCGTGGCCTCGGGCATATACATTTTGGTAAACACTGTATTTTTTTAATAACTCTCTTTATCAGATGGACTGCTCACTGAAGCCCAGTCAGCGCACTGATATGCCGGCAAGGAGGAACAAGGGGAAGAGGGGGCCAGAGGAGAACGGTGGAGGGCCACTGTCGGAGCCGGAGGACGGATCCCGCCACGGCTACCCCAGCTTGAAGAATAGAAACAAGAGAAGACGGATAGAGGTGAGTGATTTATGGCTCTTAGAGGCTCTAGTTTTTTTCATCCTGTCATGTTGGAGGTTGAGTCAGTAAGTCTAAATTAAATATCTGTGTTTACATTTCCATACTAACCTGTATATCCTGCCATTGAAAATGATCTAGTTAAACTGGTTTGCACACAAACTAAATTCTAACACCTATCATTCAAGTGCAGGGTGATTTCACACAACCAGGAAATATTATTTGAAGTAAACTTTTTTTTTAATGTTTTTTTTATTAAGCCACATTTAAAACCTAATTGAAAACAATTGGCGCTAAAAATATTATTATTTTTTTGTATCTTAGGGACATCCTTTGGAGACTGGCTACATTGTAAGTTTCTTTTCTGACGCTGTATTGAATGTTATGTTATTTTCTCATGTCTTGTCCATTATTTCTACCCATTTCTTTAAAACTGCCTGAGATGTTCGAATTGATGATTAACGGATTATTCTTTTATCCATCTTCTTTCAGTGTGACACTGAGAGTGATACAGGAGACAAGGTGTGTACTACTTTCTTGTTGTCCTTCTTCCAGGGTTTATTAGCTAATGAGTGCATGGCACTTAACATAGCTTGCATTACTTGTCATTGTCTTTGAAGGAGCTTTGTTGCCATAACTTTTACACTACTAATCAACTAAGTATTAAATAGTTCTGTGATTCAGAAGTCCTTCAACACGTTGTCACTCTTCTTGATTTGGTATAGTTATTAATATTACTGATTGATATGTTTACTGTCACTGAATATAGATGGAGCATTAATATAATGAAATCTTTGTTTTATTTCCATCTCCAGGCTTCTGACAATGAAATGGATCCAGTGTTCACAGTCAGCACGAGAAAAGGTGAGAAATATATTTGTTCTGTTACTTTACATTCATGAAACGATTCACTGATGTGTCACTCAATGGGCCCCAGCATGGCTATATATAGATCTTTACGGAAAATTAGGAAAAAGCCAGTCTCGTGTTTATTCTTGTATCACTACATTTTGATTCAAATAGGCAGTGTGGCACGTTTATTCATTCATCTGATAATTACAGAGACATCCAGTAAACACAGGGATGTACTATGACATGAAATTAAAAAATGAATTGTGGTTTGATATTCAATTATGTGGATGACGTTGATAATGATTTGAGTTTCTGTGCGTCAGTGTAAATCCAGTAAGTGAAAGTTGATGGGTCCATTTCATTTCCAGTGATCAAGATCCAAATCTGTGAAGCTGCTCGGGCCAGGTCCATGTTCTGTTCGGTCTATTGTCTTGGGCCTGTGGGTCATTATGTGTAATACCCACGTTCATCCAATCAGGACTGATTATGTGGTCTGTCAAAATCACGCAGGCCGCTGGTCATTAATTGGTGATGGATCATGATTGTCTCACAGTTGTTGTTTTGGTTGGGCAGTTTTTTTTCCTCCTGAAACAGTTTACGAAGCTGCAGCTCAGAGTTTCTGTGGAAACTGATAGATATTGAAAACTGATCCGAAGCAGTGCGCTATTTTCCCCTAATTTAAAAACGCATTGGGATAATTTTTATGGAAAGTAACTTGAGGCCAGATATGGCTGTGGCACTAAAATGGAATTTAGTCGGCAACAAAAATAAATTGAACCTGTTCCTCTGTCAGCAATGTGATTAAATTCAAAATGGTGTCTCATATCATCTTCTTCAGTTGTGGAACCTGCCCCCTCAACCATTGGCACAACCATTGGCAAAACCTTCCCAACTCTACCGGCCCGTTGTGGTGGCGTCTCACGGTTGATGGTGACCCCGCGGGTATCTGGCCTGGAGCGAAGCCACGAGAAAAGCCTGGAGCCGCATTTCCCAGAACCTGTTTCTTCTTCTACCTCTTCTGCCCCCTTCGGCCTGCCTTCTCCAGTCACAGCCTCAGGCGTGGTCCCCCGGCCCGGCCCCATCAACGGAAACAGCAGCCGCCACAGCTGCAGCTCGCCGCTCTCCAAACCCAAGTCCTTCCTCACTTTACCTGGACGATCTCACTCCATCTACAACATCAACAACAGGTATGTAGCTTGTAAATACGTCACATAAAGTCTTGACTAAAATGTTGATTTCATTTTGAATCTTGCAAACTAAATACATTTTAGAAAACCTGATTCATACACACCTTCTTCCTTTCAGGAGCAGCACCCCAGTCAAACCTCCATCATCTGCTTCATCGGTTGCGTCTTCGTCATCCTCCATGCGGCCCCCAACTCCCTCTACCAGTGTGTCGCTGCCCTACATCCGGGGCTCAGGATCCTCAGGGCCCCTCCGACCTCCATCCCGAGCCAGCTCTGGGGCCCTGTACACATCCTCCCCCGGCTTACCTCCGCCTCCACCTTTGTTACAAGGTCCCGCCCACTCAGCAGCAGCAGGTACAGTCAACCAACAAACAATTGTCTGCCAACACTTTTTTGTTTTGTATCTATCTGAGTATCTGGAACCCTCTTTTATAGACTAAATATTGCAGCATAAGAATTAAAAAATGTCCTCCTTGATTTCTCCAGAGCGTGAGGGCAGACGCAGCGTCCCAGGGGCTGAAAACAATGCAGCGGCTGCCGGCCGCTCCACTCCTGGTGGTCCATCAGCGTCGAGCTCCACACCAGGTTCATCGGGCCGAACGTCTCAGAACCAGCCGAGCATCCCGCCCATGGCCTTCCAGTTCCATCAGCACAACCACCAGCACCAACACACGCACACACACCAACACTTCACACCCTTCCTGCACCCGACAGCTACTGCGCCACCTCTGGTGAGATGCCCTCTGCTATTTTACTGAACGCCTGTGTCAAACTTGAAATTCGAGTGTGGCTGGAATGTGGATTAAATGCAGTTTTTTAAGATGTTTTAACCCATGCACTGTTTGTATCTTTTAGTTTGATAAGTATGCCGGCAAAATGGACGGGCTGTACCGACACCCTGTGAGTATTTTGCGTCCTCTGACTAACGATTACGGTGGACACTTGCAAATTAAACAATTAAGGCTGAGCTTAAATTTTGAGCTCTTGAAAAAAATGAATATTTGTAAATTTATTCAGCTGTTACGTAGTCACTTATGTTCTATATGTGTTTGTCTGTGTCGTGGCAGTTCTTTCCACAATACCCGCCTCCCTCAGTGCCGAGTATTCAGCCTGTGATTCCTCCCACTGGGCCATTCAGCTCCTTGCAAGGAGCATTTCAGCCAAAGGTGAGAATAACTCTCTTCATCTCCTCAACATTGACAGTTTGAGTTCTTTTGATCATCCACACAGAAAGATGAAAATAGATATAAATGTGAAACCTGTTTGGTAACAATTAGGATTTACTGTGAAGCGTGATTTATTAGAGAGCACTGACACACAGCGGTGGTGCCACACATGAAAACAACAAGAATGTCAGATGTTAATCATTTGTAGATGTGTAGGTTGAGGCTGATGTGTTGTGCTGTGTGTGACAGCCTCTTGTCCCTCAGGGAACGGGTCCTGATTTATCTGCACGTCTTGGGGTTGTGCCTCACCACCTGCAGCCCAAAGACCCCAGGGTAAGGGCGGTGCGCTTACTCACCTGTTTGCATCATTCCTTCAGTGTTTTGTCTTTTGTTTGAGGAAAGCCAGTTCAGTCTGGGATGTGCTGTGACACGGGCCTAGTCAGTGCAGTAAAGAGTGCAAAAGGTTATTTCTGATAGAGAGTGAGACATGACACTGTGATTAAAAGTGGTTTTACACTTCTGTTCTCTTGTAGCTAACTGATCCATTTGGGACATCGTTGAAAGTCAGTAATGTAAGAAAAAAACAGATCCCTTGGCTCCTTCAAACCTTCAGCCTGTTTTACTCTCTCACTGCTTTACTCACTCTTTGCACTTCTTTCACTTGCAATCTTGACTGCTACTGATTTATCCTCTGCCCTTGCACACCCAGTTAGATATTTCAGATTCAAAAATGACCTCAGTTATGTCTGTGGCTACTTGAACATTTTTCACATTTGTCTCTTCTATTTCCAAAATCAAACTGATCCCTTGTGAGTAACCTCATCTCCAGCTGGAAACCCTAATCTTGTGTTGAGTTTAGATGAGATCTCTGACCCTGAAGAAGGAAGTCTGACTCTGTGTGCAAAGGCTTTAAGGTGGTACATGCAACAACATAGTAAATTCCTGTGATTTTTGTGCTGTGCAGAAACCAGGAAAATGGTGTGCTATGCATGTTTATGTGGCCTGGATGATTCTAAGCCATCAGAAAAAAGTAAAGGTACGTGTTTCTCATAGCAATCATGCTGTTGTTTTTCTGGATGTAAATTTCCGTTGCCATTCAAATAGAGAGTGTGGTGACCTCTACAAATACCAGGTTAACTTTTTTGTCCCCCTCTTTCAGCTGATGCATGCTGATCCTCACAAGCTGGACCTCCGTAGTGAGCTGCTGGCCCGTCTTCCTGGAGCTGGGGGACTTGGCCCCCTTGGGCCCATGGGAGGAGCCCTTCCTCCCACTCACGACCTAACAAGACCCCCCAGTCTCTTCTCAGCTACAGGTGCGAGTTGAAACAGTTTTGCGACTCAACAGTAGCTCATGGAAAATGTATTTATTAATTATTTGAAGAACATGAAATGATGTAAAGATTGAAGCTGTCTGGGATATTTATCTGCTCAGTTTTGTGTTTTAGTTTCTCACTCCTCATAGCATTTTTTATTCTTCCTTGTCTGATTACCTCTCGTTATCTTTCCTTATATCTCTGAGGTTTTAGAAAAGCTCCTGTACTATTGTTTTCTGAGTCACAGCATTAAGTGTGTGAAGAACCTGATGTTCTTGATTTGATTTCTTGTGACACTGTTTTTTAATTTTTAATTTCTTTCCCTAAGGTGCAGTCAATCCGTCCTCCGCTCCATTCATCTCTCCATCGACACCTCACTCCTCTTTCCTCGCTCCAACTGCACACTTGGGTAAGAGCAGCTTAAATCATCAAATCAACAGAAATCCTTTTATGGGTTGCGCAGTTCTCACAACTGTTGAACAAACTCTTATGTATATTTGTATCTGCACAGTATTTGTAATGTTGACCCTCGTGTTTCAGATCCATATGGTCGTTCCCCACCTTTCACTCCGTTGGGAGCTCTGGGTTCTGGTGCCTTCGGAGGACTCGGCAGCCCAACACTGGGTCAGTCTCACAACTCCTTTCTAGTATTGAAACACAAGGCGTGAAGGAAACGATTGAATTTGTTCAAGTTATCCTTGTACAATCCCTACGTGTGTTGTGTATATTGAGAGAATTAGTCGGCTTCCTGACCTAAAACGATAACAGTGTTGGTCATGGTATCTGACCTCAGGTGAGGTTCAGACAATGAAATGAAAGAAGCTAATTTACTGCCTGGTGTAATCATTTCTCATATCTGTCCTGGCCTTAAAGTGATCCCTTCTTAATGTGACGCTATGTGACAGTTTGAGGTGGTCAAATCATTTTTGGGATATCTTCGCCGTAGCTTTGCTGTGCAGATTTATTGCTGAAGTTATGTATCAGCAACAAATCTAGATGCAGCAACAATGAGGTATCTGCCCTGCAGCGGTTCAACAAGGAAACGCTGTCTGGGGAAGCACACAGAGGGACTTTGCTCTAAAAAGGCTGTAACTAAAAACTATGCCTGCTCTATTTGGCATTGGCACCTGAGGCCCCATATTGCTTGATATTGCCCCACATGCAGATTTCTTTTCCTCATGTAAAATTGTTTGGCTGAAGAGGTAAGATTTCCGTTGACCAGGATTTTCTAGGTTATATTACAGCTCTTAATGGCCGACGCTGTAACGTACAGGACTGTATACACACATCTAAACAAGTGGGCCATCGCTGTTTGTGATTACAACTCATTGATTTATTAATTTGAACTTCAATTGATCAATAGATAGTGTGTGTGGAGAGAATAATTACTCCCCTCGTCCTTGGTAGTACAGCACGTAATGTAATTTCTTTAAATTATAATTAGTTAATAGAAACATCTTGAGAGGGTCATCTTCGAAACTAACAGAATGCTCTTGATGTATTTTGTATGAAAGCTTTACGGTAACAAAAGGTTAAATTGCTTCTACCCATTAACCACAATGTTTTTTTTCTAAGAAATGTCTTTTTTAATTTGCAGCCGGCTCCATGTTCGGCCCTAAAGACTCACCAGCTGGCTTGTCCAACCCCAACCATCAAGAAGCATGGAACCGTCTACATGGCGGCCCGTCTGGGTTCCCTATTGGCCCCAACTGGGCTAAAGGGGCGGACAAGAGGGATGAGAGGGACCGGGGGAAGGAAGGAGAGAGGAGAGACACCCCCCACATCAAGGACGAAAAGGACAGGTATGACACTCAGCTATTTTAATACTGGCTTTAAATGGAAAGGAATAGTTGTGTTGTGATCAGTATGAATATCACCACAGGCAGTCCTGGGATTTTACACAGATGGGAGCATGTTAGGCAAAAATGAGCTGCAGCACACGAGCTAAAATTTATCAAAGTAAATTCTATCTGACAACTAATATCTCATCATCTCTATATCTTTGGGCTGTTTGCTGACAAAGTAAAAGGATTCACATCTCATATTATTGAATGAGATATACCTAGGGACTGGTAGGATTTGGGAAGTGCTGCTTTAAATGTGCTGTGGTCAACTATGGAATATTTTACACGACATGATTTTCATGATGTAACTTGTGCCCTCTCTTTTGCAGAGACAATATGCTGTATGGCCGACAACCTGTGAGAATGTCTCCGGTTGGTCCTTCCTTCAAGCAACGCAGTAGCACCCCTGTCTCCCACATTAATGGTCACAGCAGCGGCCAGGGGGGGGGCAATGGGCCTATTGAGGACCTGACACGCAGCTTCAATAGAGACAGAGAGCGCGAGCGGGACAGAGACGGGGACAAGCGGCCGCTGCCAACAGGGTCTTCACGAGCACCTCCTCTTGGATCTTCATCTTTAGTAGCAGACAGGGACAGACCACGTTCTTCCTCATCCTCTGTGCTCACCACTCCCCCACCCTCCAATCGCTCAGCCCCATCTCCTTTGGACCTTTACCCCCGCACAATGGCCCCAGCAGCACACAGTCATCACAGCGAACCCTCACACTCCCAAAGAGACGGCAACATCCCTACTTCCTCCGCAGCTTCTGCCTCTGTCACGTCTTTGTCTCAGGCCAGGAAGCCTGACCGGACCACAACACCTGTGTCCAAACCTCCCATGCTACTCCCGCCAGTAAAAGTCAAAGAGGAGCGGAAGGAGGAGCCGGAGCACATCCCCATCACCCTGCCACCCCCAGCACATAACCACAACTTTGACCGCCCCAACAGTCATCCACACCACCACAGTTCTGGTACCCCTTCCTCCTCTTTATCACTAACTCCCACTCCTGGTGTTCAACTTCAACCACCCACTCCAAACCATTCCCACCAACACTTTTCCCTGCTTGACCGCTCAAGAGCCATTGAAGCATATATGGGGGGCGTTGCAGGACCTCCCGGGCTGGTAATGGGTCCAGGAGAACGTTTCTCCCATGGTCCACACCAAGGACCACCACAGGGCCCTCACAGTTTCACCTGGGACCCCTGGAGGGAGCTGGCAGCTCAGCAGCAACATCAACATCGTAGGGAGGCTATGGCACTTCGGGCAGACCCACATCTAGCCCTGCGATCCGATCCACATTTGGCCCGGCTGCTGCAGCATCAGCGTCTTCTGGAGGCTGAGAGGGCTGCAGCTGTAGCCGCTGCTCACCACCCTCCTACCTCTTCTGCTTCCAACCAGGGTGTCCGCCAGGAGTTTGGCCTAATGGGCCATCATTTTGACCGCCCTCATCAGCTCGGACCAGGAGGAGGATTGATGGATGAGGAGCAGCGTGCCCAGATCCTGAGAGAAGACTTTGAGCGGGCTCGCTACTTCGGGATGCACCCTCACCTCCCTCCAGGCGCTCACCTCTCAGGTCCCTCTCATGCTGCTACTGCCGCTCACCTGGAGCAGCTCCACCCTGGCCTTCTCGCCCACTCACTTCCCCATGGAGCCTCTGCTGCTTCTCACCACCACCATGCGGGTCTCTATGCCCGTTTAGGCCCACTGAACCCACACCACATGTCCAACGGCCTCCTCACAAAGAACCCAGGAGGCATGGTGGGGGTACCGCCTCCACTCATTCCGTCCATCACCAGCCGGTCGTCCACACCTCCCCGCAGACTTGCAGGGCCAGGTGAGCTTGCACTGTACAGTGCCCACAAAGATGGAGAGTCCAGATAGTACAGGGACAACACTGGAGGAGATTCAGGAACATGTCAGGATCACTGTGCTGCTCTCAACCTGCCCCCTTTCCCTCTTGCAGACTGCTAAACCCTGCCCTCCACTTTACACAACCAAACCAGCTCCAGTCTCCCAAAAAGAAAGGGGTAACCACGCCTGGCTGGATGTGACGGTAGGGAGGGAAATGCAAGACTCATTCGTGTGACTTGGAATATGCCCAATGGTTCAATCGGTGCAATTTAAAGGTACATGGATCCTGTGCATCCTTGGTGTATTTTATTTTATACTGGCTGTTGGTTATTACAGTACTCCCTTTCGAAAGCTGTAAGAGGCAGAGGACAGCTTTCTCTCATTAGTCAGGTGATTTGTGATCTATGCTTCTGAGCAAGCCTTTTCCAGGTGGAATGGAAATAACTTCCAAAAGGATGTACACTTTGAGAACATGTCAAGGGTTCATCCTCCGCTTCACCCTCTCCTGCATAAATCAAGCCCCGATAAGGTGTTGTGGACGAGGGTTTTTAGAAACACAGTGGTAAAGTGGTTCTGTTCTGTCATTGTCTTTTTTGTCATTGTGAGAAGACAGATTATTGATGACACCATTTAATGAATATCAGTAAGCGTTGTACCTCAGTTTCCTGCTTTACCCCCAAAAAATCCAACCTCAAACCCTCAGCTTCACTCATGAGATTCAACCTTTTTTGGCTTGTCTTTTGTTTTTCCACAGGATGAATGGCAAAATGAACTGTGCTGAACTGTGTGAGTGAACACAGTATTTTAGAGCTTCCTGTAACTGTTTCCCAGTCTCCTCTTGACTATACGAGCAGGACCAGATTATAGTAGTCTAGAGAAATTGCCTTTGTAATTATTATTCTTAACATTAATTATCTTCTATAATAATAAATATATTCACTGTTATGTTATTTGTCATTGTTTCGGGTATCAACCAGTACTCTCTCCCCAGGTAGTTATATGTTTCGAATCATACTGGAGGCTTGCTTCACACAAAACGTTTTAATGCTCGTGAACATTGAGCCTCAACGATTTGCAACCTCCGGCCTCTTCAAGGATCATCTATGACTTTATTACGCTGAGAGGGAGGTTTGCCTGTTTGTCACTGGTTGTGTGCTATATCCATTTGGAACTAAAGGAGCCTTGTACATTGAACTGTCGAGTTGTTTCATCAACAAAAATAAGTTATATACATGGATAAGTGGGACATCTGCTGAAGAACTGAAAAAAAAATATAAGGACTTGTGTCAAAAGACAACTAGACAGTGGGTATCCTGAGAGGGAAAAGACTGGGTCGATTATTTTAATATGACCATTTTATACCTTTCAAACCCCTCCCCTAGAGACCACAAAGATTAATTATTAAATGAATTGTTGTTTACTCTGTTGTGTGGGTCTTTTGTTCTGAATCCTTTATTATTATGGGTGCAACTAACACTTATTTTTATGAATAGTTGTCTACCAACTTTTTCTTAACTCATCAGTTAAATGTTATTTAAAATAGAGAAAACTGTTTCACTCATATATTTCCACATTTGGACTCAGAAATATATGAAATCAAGCACATATTAAAATTTTAGAAGCTCTAACAATGGAATGTGTGGCATTTCAATAGAAATGGCCGTTTTCTTTCAGCTTTATTAAATATCATACTTTATACTAAAATCTCATGTGAGCTACATCATACAAGTAATTTCTCCCCTTGGAATTAATAATCTATTATCCTTACACCAAAAGGAGAATCTGAGACACCTCAATAACCCGGCCTGGGCTATAAGGAGTTATTATTTTCATTCTTTAATAATGTATTAATTATTTTACTTTGAAATGTCAGAAAAATGGTGATAAATTAAGGCAACAGCCCAAGGTAGTGGTGACAACTTTTGTTTTATGAGATCAAGTGTCCAAACACAATCATTTTACTATCATATAGGATTAGAAAGATATAATAAAATTCTCACATTTGAGAAACTTGATCCAGAAGCTGTTTCTTTAAATAAATAAAGTCTGAGACAATGAATCGATTAATAAAAATAGCTGTGGATTCATTTTCTGTCAATTAACTAATCAGTTAATTAGTAATTTTACGTTCAGTACAAAACCCATTGAGGTGTAAATGCACGTATGCTGACATGAGCGTGTATATTAAGAAAAAAAAGACATTACAATCATGTGACAGTCATGTAATTGTTTGATTTGTCAAACTTGGTGAGAATAAATGATAATCAGTGCTTAAATAAATAGGACGTATTTATCGTTAAATTCACAGTTTTCTGTAAAAAAAAAAAAAAAACGTCAGAAATATTAAAGAAGAAGAAATAACAGTCATGAATATTAAAGAGGAAGAAACAACAGTCAGAAACATTAGAGAAGAAGAAATATTAGAGAAGAAGAAACAACAGTCATGAATATATGAAAGAAGAAGAAACAACAATGAAGAAGAAGAAACAACAGTCAGGAATATTAAAGATGAAGAACAAACATTAACGAAGAAGAAACATTGAAGAAGAAGAAACAACAGTTAGAAACATTAGGGAAGAACAAACAACAGTCATGAATATATGAAAGAAGAAGAAGAAACAACAGTTAGAAACATTAGGGAAGAACAAACAGTCATGAATATATGAAAGAAGAAGAAACAACATTGAAGAAGAAACAACAGTCAGAATATATGAAAGAAGAAGAAACAACATTGAAGAAGAAACAACAGTCAGAATATATGAAAGAAGAAGAACAAACATTAACGAAGAAGAACAGTCAGGAATATTAAAGAAGAAGAATAAACATTGAAGAAGAAGAAACAACAGTCAGAAACATTAGGGAAGAACAAACAACAGTCAGAATATATGAAAGAAGAATAAACAATGAAGAAGAAGAAACAGTCAGGAATATTAAAGAAGAAGAATAAACACTAGAGGAGAACAAACGACAGTCATGAATATTAAAGAAGAAGAATAAACACTAGAGGAGAACAAACGACAGTCATGAATACACCGAACAAGAAGAACAAACATTAACGAAGAAGAAACAACACATTAAGGATTTGAAGCGCCGCGCTGGTCCAGATCTCGCGAGAGTACCGCGGCTCGGTACTTGGTCGCAGCGGCGCTCCTCCACCATTTCGCTGCGTAAAGTCTCCTCCCCGCGACCGCTACCTTCTGCCGCCGAGAGCCCAGTCTCTCCCGGTCCGCACTTTGAGCTTCTTCCCGCAGACCCGGCGGTACCTCGTTGGGTACCGGGAGACAGTTCGGGTCGCTGGCATCGCGGATTGAGTGCGATCTCACGCGGATGACGACTCCTTCAGCGAGAATTTAGTAAAAGAAAATCGCTCGGAAATTTCAGGTAGGTGGGAACTTAAGATGGCGGCCTGGAGAGGGAGGGGGGCGAGGAGGAAGTAACGGGGGGGACCGGAGGGAGCCTCGGAGGGACGACGGGACTCGAGCCCGCCGCGGCTCACCCGCCGGTGCACTGTACACGGGTTCACCGGGGCTTTGATGGAGGAACACGGACACAGTTCAAACCCGTAAAACCCAACCGAACTGCGGGTTGTGAAGCGAACCGCGACGGGAGCACCGGTTCCTCAGCGTCGCTGTTCGAGCGCCGGTGTCGGTGGGACCGTGCGACTCCCCCCTGCACCCCCCCCCCCCCCCCCCGTGTAATCATTGCAAAATTCATAGGGAACTTTTTAACGGTGTTTTTTTTTATTGTCGCCTTTTTTTAATGTTTGCACAAAAAATAATAATCACGCTGGATTTTAAAGTGAATGTTTTTTAAAAGTCATTCATTTAAGCTGTTTGACCCCACGCAATGACGTCACGGGTGATTGTCCCCCCCCCCCACCCCCTTGTGTAAGTGCAGAAGCGGGTTTTTAATGCGTTTTCTTCCTCCTCGGTGTCCCGGTGCGAGTAAGTGATCGTGTGTGTGGGTTCGAATCCAGAAGGGCTCCTTCACCCGCTGGAGCTTTTACATAACTGCGGGAGGGAAGTGGCGCAGCCCCGCTACCAACTCCTGTAGCTCGCCTGCTAGCAGCAGTGCCACCCAGCACTGTTATTGTGGGAGCTAACGCTAGCTAGCTAGCCGCGCTAGCCAAACCGGTGTGCAGTGGAAATCTTCCTCCCGATCGATTCCCCGTGACTACAACCCGACACCCGGTGTATTTCCGTCTGCAGGCGGTCGGGTTTGCATAACGCGTTAACACCAACATCTACCCCCGGCACAGTTGCCTGTCCCGGCGCCCAGCAGAACCCGATCTGGACCCCAACCGTGCAGGGCAGAGCTCCGGGGGACACGAGCTAAAAGGGAAACACATTTCAGCGGAACACCAGCAACCTCTTTTATAGGCGTCAACCAGCTCCATGTGTTTTCATTAAAAGACAAGCGGTTCCGCCGCGACTCTGCCGGGACTAAACAAAGTCGGTGCGCTCCTCTGTTCACGCCACCGCTCGCAAACAAAGGTGTATTTTCTCCACGTAGATCGTCGCCCACACGGCTGCGAGGGGCCACAGTGAAACGTGCACGGACCAAACGCGTTAGAATGAATGAGGAGGCCCGCGCGCTGGGTCCCCGGCGGGTGTCTTGGGGGCGCGTGTTGCAGACAGCTTCCTGTGGGCGACTGCAGCAAACGCAGCCCCGAGCTGGAGAGCGTCTCGTGCAGGAGCCGCTCTCGCTCTTTATTTTTTATTACAGCTGCATGATCCCCCCCCCCCCCCCTCGCTCGCACTCAGCCAGATGTGGCAGCGACACTCCTAAAGCACAGCTGGACCCGCTCAGCTGTCGTTCCGAGTGTGGCCGGTGACATGACACTCAACGTCCCGCACATCACTTTGTTTACTAACTGCACATCCTGTGATGTCCTAGCTTCAGTTCCGTTACTGCAGGAGTCACCGGTGTTGTCCTCGCTCTGGAGGAAGAATTCAAATCTCTCAAGTTTACAAATAAACTTATTGTATTAAAAGTAGTCAAGAGAAAATGGCCAGATTTTACTATTGTAGAAAACTTATGAAGGTATTTTCGCATCAATAATGACAATGATCAAAATAGTTGGGTTTGTTTTTGCTGCACGTGTATTGTTGGGTAGTTTATATCCTAAGCATCATATTTCATAAGATCTTCATCACACTTGTTGGTTGTAATCTTTCTTTTTTCAAGTAACTAGTAACTGAAGCTGTCTGGTAAATGTGGTGAAGTAGAAATAGAGTGGGGCAAGCAGGGAAAACAAACAAGCCTTTAAAGTTGTCCTTAACTACAGTAGATGTACGTTTCCACCACTGCAGAGTTTTAATTGTGAAGGCGAGAGAAATGCAGTTGCTGTTTTTATTTTAGTAATAATTTACCATCCGTCTCTGTGTTTCACTTCTTCAGAATATGTGGCGGGGACCCTAATTTCAGCATCCTGGAAGTAGAAAGCACAGAAGATCTGTGTCTCACACCACAGACAGGTGAGAAGTTGTTGCTTTGCACATTTGTACTCACTTATGGACTTGTTTCAATATATTAACCACTATGTCCAGACATTGAGGTAATAACCTGTGTCTCCCCCCCCCCCCCCCCCCCCCCCCCCCAGGTGCAGTGTGTAGCCGGGGCACCACAGAGGAAGGAAGCCCTGAGGAGGAGGCGGCGCGGCAGCGTGCCTCTCCGGCTGTGGATTTGCCCGGTGGCAACCCCCAGGCTGCACAGGATGTGGCCGGGGAGTCACCTCGGCATGCACAGCAGCCGGTTGCAGCTGCCCCCCGCCCAGACCCTCCACTCACCATTCCATCCACCGTGCCATTGCAGGAGAGCAAGGACTCAGCATTCCTTGGCATGGAGAACGCCCCGCCAACATCGTTGCCTGAGTCTCTCCCCATCAGCTGCGACTCTAAGGACAGTGTCTCAGATGAAGTTGCAGAAGTTGTCGCAGGTGCAAGATCCTTGCCAACATCCCTTACTGATGACCGTAGCTCCTCGGATGAGATGCAAAGGCTTCCAGCTCCCCTTTGTCCGCCTCTTGCCGCAGATACAAAGTTCGACAGCACAGCGCAAGAGCTGCAATGTGGGTCACAAATTGATAAAGAGAAAAGCCAATCAAATTGTGACATGGACCAGATTCAACCACTTGAAGAAGGTGCAGGACTTCTGGCTATTTCAGAGAAGCAGTCCAACAGATTGGAATATAAACCAGAGACTGGAACAAATGTGGAAACTGTTGGAAATGAGCAGAAAGGTGGGGATATTCTCCCACAAACCCCATCTCAAATCTGTTCCACAGCCTCAACTTCCTCTGTCCCACAATCGGATGCTGACAGCACAGAACATGGGGCTGTGGAGCAGTCGAACAGGGACTCACTCCTCCACGCAATTCAAGACAGCCATATCTCCCCGTCAGGTGCTGCGTGGCAAGCTGATGGTCACCAGGACTCAAAATCTCTGCTCCAATCTTCTGACAGCAGTGAGATTAAACAAACTGACACATCAAAAACACAACCTAAAATCATCAAGACGATCTCAGATGATCCTAGAGAAAATTCTTTTGAATCAGTTGAGACATTTGATCGTGTTACAGCGCTTCTTAAAACTTCTAACAGCGAAACGCAACCTCCATCAGCTGAAATACTTGAGACCCCAGAGGCAAGAGAAAAGCTTCATGGATTACACACTTCTGGAGACGCAAGCTTATTGTCCAGTAACACAGCTGGGAGAGAAGACGGCAACATCCAGAGGAGCTGTGACTCTCTTGGGGGAGAGCGGGTTGAGAGTAGCACAAGGGAAGATCCCTCGGACGCGGCCGTCTCCTCGTCTGACTTCACAATGCTGCCAGAGAGTTCTTCCACCCAGGATAGTTCCTCAAAACCCACCGCTGCCCCTCCCCTGTTTGATAGCGGCATAGTAATCTCCCTGCAGGCGGGGCAGGTTGTTAAAGCGGAAACCTCTCCCCCCTGTGATCAGCTCCCACCAACACAGACACCTCTGGTTGCTGAGCTGGGAGATGCTCAAGAAATCGTGGTTGTCCAAGAGGAGGCTCATATCAACGAGGACTGGTCTAACGTGCACCTGAAACAGAGTTACATCGTGCAACGAGAGGATGGCAGTGTCTGTGAAGCTGCCCTCGTTAACGAGCTGAGCTCTGAAACAAAGCTGTATGAAGAACGGGTTGAGGCAGACATGGAGTTAGACTCGCAGCCGGTGGAGGTGTATGAGTTTTGTGGCCTGGTGGAGGAGGTTGCAGAGGAAACGGTCTGTGCCAGTGGCAGCGTACAGATGTCTCACTCTCCAGGATACGAGGTGAACCTTTTCAACGCGCTACTGGAAAACTCTGAGGAGTTTAATGTCAAACAGGACTTGGAGATGCACCTCGGACCATCTATTCACACAATCAATGACAGTGACACTATAATCATTTCCCAGCAGCCCTTGCCTTCATCACATGATGCAAATCAACTGCAGGATCCCTCAAACAGAAATTCCCATAATTTGTCCTTACAAAGCATGAGGGTAGCTGTCAGACAGCATTTGGTATTAGACGCTAACCAAGCTGTTCAAGTGACAAACTCCAGTGAGGTTTGTTTAGTTGAAGTAGCTGCTGTTACATCTGACTCATTCACTGTAGAACACGCAGGCACAAGTGCACAAATTGTGACGACTTGTCCGCAGGTCAGTGCAACAGTTTCAGACCGAACAGAGGTGAGTGATTCTCCTGAAATTCAAACAGCTCCCCAAAAACAGGAAGCTGAGGCAACAGTTGGCTCTTTATCTCTCATATCCCCAGTGGTCACCGGTGAGGATGTGGAGATGCAATCTGTTGCTGTTTCAGTGCACGTTTCTCATGTAGAGAATCAGCCCTCTCTAATACAGACCCCAGGAGTCACTGTTGTAACTGCCACAAAGCTTGAGGCCTGTGTTTCTTCACATGAAGGGACAGCAGAAGCCTCTTCTTTGACAGAAGCTGCATCACAGAGTATTCACAATGTTGCTGTGCCCACAGAAACCAAACCAGAGGCTTTCCACACCTCTCACTCCTCTATTACTATCGATCCAAAGCTGCTCCTGCTCAAACCAGGAGAAACATCTTTCCTGAAATATCCATCCTCCCTTTTGTCACAGGTGTCCAAGCAACACAATGTGTCCGGCAAGTTGGCCAGTACCCACGGTGCTCTGTCTGGCACGGTGTCTGAGGAGTGCCTTGCCCAAACTGACTCAGCAGCAGATTCTTTCTCTGCGTCAGTGGCTCTTAGCAGCCAGAACGACCAGGCGACGTGTTCTGTCAATAAAACCTCTGTGACAGCAGCTCTGCCTGTCCAGGTGCAGCCGTCTGTGAGCAGTAACATCACATTTCAACATGAGCAGACCCCCACAAACAAATCTGACATCGAGGCCTTAACTGAAACGTCAACGAGTGAAGCTGTGACCCAAGATATTGTCACACCCACCGACACCACCCCACCTAGAACCCCCCACACCCTTCACATGCTCGAAGGGTCCGAGGAAAGGGAAGGTGTGCCGTCCAGCAGCCCCAATGACCCCATCAGCCAACCTGACTCCATGGATGTGGAGGACGAGAGCGAGGACATGGACCAGGACGACCAAACGGGAGAAGCTGAGGCTCACGAGGGAACTTCAGGACAGGTCAGCAGCCCGGAGGAAGGCAGTGACGAAGAACCCGACGCTGACAAAACAGAAAGTGAAATGGCTACTTCCAGCTCATCGCACAAGGTATTTTCATGAAGAGTGGGATGTTGGGTGATTACATCGATATGTGTTGTAGACTTAGAGCTACAGAGCAGCGTAGTGAGGGGAAAGAACGCTTCAGCAGTGTTGTGGGGATACGCTGGAAAATTATAGATATGGATCATATTCATCATGAGAATTCAAACACACATGAAATAGTGAAGTATCTAATCTGAATAACCCTGAATGCCACAGTAAAGCATCTCCTCACAGCAGCAGTGAAGTTGGTCAGGTCACGTTGTTGATCAGGAACAGGTTTTCTTTTACTTAACTGAGAAGAACAAACATGTGTATTGTTTCTGACAGACTCATCATGTAGTTCATATTGATGTAACTCATGTGAACAGTGTGTTTTTTATTATTTAGTGATTTTATTCTTTAAGTCGGCTGCACGCTAAGCCATGTGTGTTTTCCAGCATGGACAGAGCAGGACAGAGAGACAGGCACTGTTCCTTAAGGTAAGTGGTGGTTGTGAGACACCAGATCTTTTAACAGGGCATTCACGGGCACATCCGAGTCATGACGTGGTGAAACTTGATGAGGCTTTTCTTTGACTTCAGCTATTTTATGATTGCAACTCTGCAGACAGACTGTCCAGTTGTTAGCCAGTTTGTAATTCTGCAGCATGTCCACACTCACATTTTCAAAAAAACACTTGCTTAAATGTTATCTGTGCATGTGCATTTCATCACATGGTGTCGTTAATACCTCTGCCTTTACCTTCATCACTTTGTTTTTTTTAAGAATTTTCCTCACATCCTTCTCTTTGGCCTTAAAGGTACAGCAATGGATCGCAGAGCGGGTTGCCGCCAATTCATCTCCTGTGTCCCCGTCCACCTCCTCCTCCCACCCCAGCGCCTCTCCCACTTCTGATTGGGCCCTTGCCCGACGAGACAAGTCCTCACCTCTCCGGGGTCCTAGTGGCAAGTTTGTCTCTCCTTCAACCGTCGGTGGCTACAGTTCATCCTCTGTCTCTCCTGATCCGACCACTCCTCAGCGACCCCGTGGGGAGCGTCACACAGACATGGCCGAGCTGGCTAAACATGTGAGTGAGCCTTCAGATATATGTAATTCTCTGAAATTTTATAAGTGAATTCATTTTTAACTCGCATTTTAGAAACACCGGTGTAGCAGAACAATTTGTCATCAGGATTTACGAGTGATTTTTTTTTTCCTTCCTGATTGTTTCCCGCAGGAAGCAGACATTGAACATCGAACCCAGGCATTCAAGCGAGAGGGCTTCTGGTCAATGAAGCGTCTCACCCGCCTGACAGAGCCGATACGACCCAAAGTTCACTGGGACTACCTGTGTGAGGAGATGCAGTGGCTCTCTGCTGACTTTGCCCAAGAGAGGCGATGGAAGAGAGGGGTGGCTCGAAAGGTGGGTTCAGTTAAATCACTGTAGATTCACACATGTTATACACACAGATGTAAACGTGTGTTCTGGACCCACAAACGTGGAAATGTAATTATTTTATATTTATTTATTGGCTTGTTGGAAAGATTGTTTGTACTATATTTCAGATTTTTCTATACTGTACATGTCCTCATGCTATTAGGTGGTTCGGATGGTGATGCGACACCATGAGGAGCTGAGGCAAAAAGAAGAGAAGGCCAAGAGGGACGAGCACGCTAAAATTAGAAGAGTAGCATCTTCCATCGCAAAGGAAGTGCGGGCTTTTTGGAGCAGTGTCGAGAAGGTACAGATTCCCAAAGTCAGAGTAAACAAAACATTGTGGTTCAGTGTTTAGCCGTGTAGTTGGTAATAAAACACACAGGAGTTTGTGTAGCTTCTCTTGAACTTAATGAGTGATTTTCACCTGTTTTATTGTGTTTGTAAAGGTGGTGCAGTACAAGCAGCAGTCCAGATTGGAGGAGAAGAGGAAGAAAGCTCTGGACCTCCAGCTGGACTTCATTGTTGGCCAGACAGAGAAATACTCAGACCTCCTCAGCAAGTCGCTCGCTCCCACCAGGCCGGCGGAAACTGTCGTTGTGACACCCCCAAAACCTCAACTGCCTCCTGCTGATGAGGATGGTGAGGACTTTTTTTTAAAACTAATAAAACCTGCAGCTTTTACATATATAGAGCTTTCTGTGTTGGTTTGTCTTGTAGAGCTGATTCATTGGTTCACACAGGGACGTTGTCATAGCTACACACCAGTGAATGGGTGTTCTTAGACTTCCACAGAGGTGCAGTGGAAACAAAAAGCTCCTTTTTATTGTCAAGGTTGTTGCATCGGAGAGAATCAACGATGTTCTCACATTTCTGTGAAAATCCCACCTGATAACCTGAGGCTGAAATGTTCAAGCTAAAGTCAGATATCTGTCAGTGCAACAAAACATTTGTCAGCACAACACCTCAAGAGAAACGTACCGAGCACCAACCGTCAACCAGCAGACGGGAAACTTGTCGAACTGGTCCCACTCGTCTGCGTCCATTGTTACTAATGGACGCAGACTTGTAGGACGTGTGGATTTCTGAAGCACGTATGTGAACTGTAACTACATGTTAGAGTTTGCTCAGATCGAATAAGGAAGTGGTGGATTTCTGCTTGTCAGGAGAGCAGGCTCCACCTTCCTTTTATTATCTAACAGTTTGGTGCTGAAGTGCAAACGCAGTCTCACAAGTCATTAAGAATCTCTGTAATGAAACTCAAACTTTTATTTTCAAGACTATGTCCTCAGATGTATTTTGAACATATGAAACCTTTCAGTTGAGCTGTTGTGTTTTACCTTTTGAGCCCAAATGGAGACATTAGACATCATTTAGACACAGAAGCGTATCTGTTTAGTAATTTTTTCTTTCTCTTTAAACTTTTGAATCTCCTTACAACTCTTTTCTTTATCCAGATAGGGACTTTGAGCCTCCATGTGAGGAAGAGGATGACGAGGAGACATTAGACGTGGAGGAGCAGCAGGAGGGCAATGATGCTGAGACCCATAGGAGGGAGATTGAGCTGCTGAAGGAGGAGGGCCTGCTGCCCTTGGACCAATTACTCAGCACCCTCAAACTGCCACAGGTACCCACACAAACCTGCCGACACTGGGCTGTGTACTCTGATTCATGATCAAATGTCATTTAATCACAGCATCATTGTACTTCGAAGGAGACGGTCTCAGAAGAAGACTGCTCTGATGAAACCTCTTCATCAGTGGAGGAGGAAGATGGGGAATTCACTGCCAATGACGAGGATGGTAAGATTTTAAATATAAGATGTGAGGGGGGGGGGGGGCCTAAACAAGTATTGGAACATGCTCCACTTCTACTAGTTTCAAAAACGAGTAAAACAATGCACCAGTATTTTCTTTGAACGCCTTGAAATCAGTGTATGTTGTTGGTCGAGTGTTTATTTTCTGTTTCTTCTCATTTTCAGCTGAGGATGAGGAGGACACCATAGCAGCCCAGGAGAAGGTAGAAGGAGACTTAAATCATGCCGAGGAGCTGGATGATCTAGCTAAAGAAGGTCGGTGCTTTTTTTAAATTATTGGTGCATAAAGTAGAAAGAGTAAAAAATGTTAACCTCTACCCGGACATGTCTCTGCTCTCCTTGTAGGCGACCTGAGTGTGGAGGAGCTGCTGGAGAAGTACAAAGGAGCTTATGCCTCTGACTTCGAGGCACCTTCTGCTGCTGGCTCTAAAGCGAGCTCCGATTCTGAGGTGTCTGGGGATGAGGAAGAGGAGTCTGAAGAAGATGAGAGTGATGTTGAAAGCAACTCTTCCTCCTCAGGTATTAACCCGCTCACAGAGAAGATGGAATCAAAAATAATCTCACGTAAATTATTTATCTGTTTAAATGCTGATGAGCCCGAAATGTTTCCTCCTGCTCACTTTTTAAAGATCGTTTGTCATTTATCTTTCAGATTCACAAGGAGACAGTGCTGAGAATGACGAGAGTGAGAAGGACGGAGAGGAGAATGAGGAAGAGGAGGAGGAGGAGGAAGGCGATGACGATGGAGATGAAGGGATGGAGGTCCTGCTAAAGGAGGGAGATAACACCCCACCTGCCGCTGCCTCGCGACCAAAGAAAGAAATCAGTCATATCGCTGCGACTGCAGAGAGTCTGCAGCCTAAAGGATACACTTTGGCCACAACGAAGGTCAGTCATGAATATATAGAATAATTCAGGTTAAATAGATTTTAAGCTTTAAATAGTGAGTAAAAAAACGTCTTAAATTAAGCAGATCTTCATTGTTTTAGCAGGAAAACCCTCTAAAGCAGTATTATAGAAAACCAGACTTGTTCTCTTCTGCGTATTTTAGTTTAAATATTTAATACTGTGCAGTTCGGGAACATAAATTTCTTATCATTGTGTCCAATAAAAGGTCAAGACTCCCATCCCGTTCCTGCTTCACGGCACGTTACGAGAATACCAGCACATTGGACTCGACTGGTTGGTCACCATGTACGAGAAGAAGCTTAATGGTATTTTGGCTGATGAGATGGGTTTGGGTAAAACCATCCAGACGATCGCGCTGCTCGCTCACCTCGCCTGTGAAAAAGGTAAACGACCGACTCATTATGCTTCAGTGCTTCATACGGCAGTTTGTTTTACTTCGTAGTGATTGTACTTCTGCAGTGTTTTCAATAGTTTTTTTTATACATTAGTTTCTCCGCTTCTTTTACCTTCGGCTGCTGATGTTTGGTTCTGTTGTGTTCAGGTAACTGGGGGCCTCACCTTATCATCGTCCCCACCAGTGTGATGCTGAACTGGGAGATGGAGCTGAAGCGCTGGTGTCCCGGGTTTAAAATCCTCACATACTTTGGCAGCCAAAAAGAGAGAAAGCTAAAGAGACAGGTAATCAGCTCACGGACTCTGCAGTGTCATTTAGCAGTTTTTACATTTCCACTGAGAGCAACTGCTGAATTTGATTTAAATACATCTGGCAGATATTTCCACACCTGGTATCAAAAAATGAAAGAACTGGCTGAAGTCAGTGTTGGAAAAAAGTACACATGAAAATCATATTGTTTCCCTTTTCCTTTCTCAGGGCTGGACGAAACCTAATGCTTTCCACGTGTGCATCACGTCATACAAGCTGGTGCTCCAGGATCACCAGGCCTTTCGACGCAAGTCCTGGCGCTACCTGATCTTAGACGAGGCTCAAAACATCAAGAACTTCAAGTCTCAGCGCTGGCAGAGTCTGCTGAACTTCAACAGGTCAGTGGATCTGGGTGCCGTGGATCCTCTGAAGGAGACGCGCAGGGAGTAATTCATAGATGTTAACACCTTTTAGGGATCTGAGATCAAAATGTAAATGTAGCTTTGAAAGAGCTGCAATTTGTGAATCTCACACAGATACATTTTCTTGAGATGTTGGTAATGTATGCAGTTCAGAAGAAGCTCTAGTTTGTTTTCATGAAAATAGGATCACTAGCAAAATGGATCTGTGTGAAAGCAGAAAAGGAAACTAGAGGTGGAAATAACAGCTTTAATTCAAATATTTGTGTTATTTCCAGAACCTTCAATCCACCGGTTCTTTATTGTGAATAGTTTTGCCCTGTTTATATGTTTTTGTCCATTTTCCTAAAAAAGGACTGCACACTGATGTAATAAAGTGAGATAATCATTTCTCCACTATTCTTGTGGGAAATCTGGATTGTGGGCGGAAAATGTGAATCACAAGTAGATTTCTTATTGGAAAAAATGTCCTGTTTCTGTAGAGCCTCAAAGTACATGTAGGAATGCATTGCTGTCTCCTTCGTCATCTCAAATCCTCCTGATATAAATCTTGGCACATATATCTGACATTATCCTCTGACCTCTACCAATCACAGCCACCGGCGACTGCTGCTGACAGGGACTCCTCTGCAGAACAGCCTGATGGAGCTGTGGTCCCTCATGCACTTCCTTATGCCCCACGTCTTCCAGTCCCACCGCGAGTTCAAAGAGTGGTTCTCCAACCCGCTGACGGGAATGATCGAGGGCAGTCAGGAGTACAACGAGGGCCTGGTCAAGAGGCTCCACAAGGTGCTGAGGCCTTTCCTGCTCAGGAGGATCAAGATCGATGTCGAGAAGCAGATGCCAAAGAAATATGAACATGTGGTTCGCTGTCGCCTCTCCAAGAGACAACGGTTCCTCTACGACGACTTCATGGCACAGTCCTCGTAAGTTACTAGGTTCAAAAGGAGAATCTGGTTCACGGATCACGGCCGGAGCATTGTGTTGTCTGACCGTTCTCCTGAATGTGATCTCAAATTCGCCATTGAAGGAATTTCTTCAACTTTTGATCCGTTGTCTTTTGGACTCGAGGCTGAAGTGATTATATTTCTGTGGCCAAAGGCAAAGGTCACAGTGACCTTTTATATAAATCTGGGGGGAAAATGATGTAGAAATATGTGCACAGAAACTGCACTGGTGAGCGGAGGTATGCAACCGCAGTGCGGTAATTCTACTTAAATGTTATAAAAAATTAATCATGAAGCAGCTAAAAAAAAAAAAACATCAGAAGAATGAGTAATTTCCTCTCTAGGTTGTCTTGTCTTATGCAATATAGTTATAAAATGAAATTAAAAAATCTGTTATGGTATCTAGTGTCTAGTTTGGGTTTCTTTTTCATTCATTTGCAAGAAATTGTGTCTTCACAGATGTTTTCAACCAAAACTTCCATTGTTGATTCTGCTGATTTATGTTTTAATCTTTAATTGTCAGAACAAAACACCATGTTCATATTGTTGCTTTTTCCAAAGTAATGTTAAAAACCTAAAGATATTAATTATCAGAAGGGTAGTAATCATACTTATTTCAGCCATCTAAATTATTAATGATTTGACTTGTTATTGCATATTAATATTACTTCTATTATGAATTTGATCAGCAGTGTCTCACTGTCTTGTCCTTCTTATTTACAGGACCCGGGAGACGCTGGCTAGTGGTCACTTCATGTCCGTGATTAACATCCTCATGCAGCTTCGCAAAGTGTGCAACCACCCCAACCTGTTTGACCCCCGACCCATCCAGTCCCCCTTCATCACGAAGCCCATCGTGTTCCACACAGCGTCGCTGGTGCAGGAGGCCCTGGACGTGTCTCCTCTAAAGGTCAGCATTTAAAGGAACATTAAACCAACTTTCATTAGGTCAGAAAATGTAGGCGAGAAGAGCAATGGCCTCCAGATTTATTGGGCAGTTTATTGTGATGAACGCTTACCCCAAAAAATGTATTTTCCTCCTCAGCGCTGCGACCTGTCTGCGTTTGACCTTGTTGGTTTGGAAAGCCGTGTGTCCCGGTACCAGGCAGATGTGTTCCTGCCGCGCCACAAGGTCAGCCGCCAACTTATCCAGGAGGTGTTGGAGTCTCCTGAACCCCCCCCCAGACCCAAACCAGTTCGCATGAAGGTCAACAGGTACACATTAACACTAGTTATACTTTTTGTGTCCTCAGTATTTACTTCTGGTCCTCTACTCCTATTTCATGCAGGCTACAAGCTACCATTATTATTAGCTGTCATGCTGGCGCTTATGTGATTTCCAGAACTTGCATGTGTTGGAATAAATGAAAACTCTAACTGATCTTTGATGTATTTCTGTCTGTTTAAGGATGTTCCAGCCGCCTCCTAAAGGTGATAATAGATCGTTGGTGCTGATGAACAAACCGACCTGCTCCGTGCCTCCTGCAGCTCAAACCCTCAAACCTCCTCCAGTGACCGAACTCTCCTCAACTCCTGCTCATGCTCCTGTCGTTCAACAAGGCACGTGAAAGGGACAAAATGGCATCTGTACAAAAGACTGTACTTTCAGCAGATCTATTGGTTACGTTCCAGATTTCCAGCCTGTTCTGTGTCACATAAATCTGTTTGACAATTTGACCAAAGTACTGATTATCCTCCTCTCCAAGCCTCCATTGTCCACACCGCCGTTCTCTTACTCATTCTGCTTGTTTTCTTCTCCTTCTTAGTGGTGTGTTCTGTGGCCTCCGCCCCTCCTCCCCGCCCATCCATGCATCCTGTGGCTCAAACTGCAGTGAGGTCCAGCACGCCCAAGCCAGTGCTGACCGTACGGCCTCCCACTGTTCCCTGCACTGCCAGCATTTCTTCTCATCAGAGTCCAAACCCCAGCACCATCATGTCTCAGAGGGTCCTGCTCAGTCCAGATATGCAAGCCAGGTTACCTTGTAAGTAGTAAAACATTTTTTTCTAAGATGATGATAATAATTATATACCATTTATATCCTTAAAACTCACTGTCACATAAACAGTGTTTCTAATCCACTGCTCTCTGTTTTCCTTCCGTAGCTGGTGAGGTAGTGAGTATAGCCCAGCTTGCCTCCTTGGCAGGTCGACCTGTGTCGTCGTGTCAGGGCAGTAAACCCGTCACCTTCCAGCTCCAGGGCAACAAGCTGACTCTGTCCGGAGCTCAGATCCACCAGGTCCCATCAGCTTCTCCACGTGCTGTTCAAGGTGAGTGTGCCACATGTTCTAGTTCGGAATACAGGTGAATTAGGTTGATCCGGTTTCATCACTGTAAATTACTTTCTCGTGCAAAGATTTAATGATTTGGATAATTAATCACTATTTTGATCAACTTGTGGAAGATGTAAGGAACTCTTCAATAGAGTCACTGGAAGAATTCATGAATATTTTCATACAGTTGAAGTTCAGTGAGTTTGACGTGGGTCAATAAATATTATTTGGATTTTCTTTAGCTTCTGTCCTGAAGCCAGTTTGGCAGAGCCCAAGAATACTGAAGTAGTTATAGCTACTCTTTACACATTTTAAAGCTTTTATTGATAAGGAGCCGACTCTAGTGTCGATGTGCTGTAAACAAAATCACGTGATCTCAGCAGTGGACTCTGCAGGACATGTCTGAAAACTGCGATTAGGAATGAGTGGGTATGAAACTAAAACAGTTCCTGAAGGTCTGAACTGGGATTCCCCCTGCAGGAAATGTGGTGCACCTGGTGTCCAGCGGGGTGCAGCACCACCTCATCACCCAGCCGGCTCAGGTACAGCTACAGAGCGCTGCCAACGCCCACCCTGCAAACACGCCCTCTACTGCTCCTCCTGCAAACCGCCTGCCTCATAATGCCTCCGCAGGTAGTCCCTGTTTCCTCTGTTACTCTCTTTTCACCTTCTGCGTCTAAACAGACAAAGATAATTATACGTAAACATAAAAGTGTTTATTTTTAAAGGGTAGTGCTCACTTAAATCCTCAGATTCCATCAAGCTTAACTGAATCTATTGATTATATTGTGTATATGTATGTGAAAATCCTTAGTCCTTCTATACACATGCTTACTGCTTCATGTCTCCTCAGTGCCCTCGTCCATCGTGAGCAGCACCGGCGTCGTGAAGATCGTTGTGCGTCAGTCAGCAGGCAAGGAGGGCGGGCCGGTGCCCACCCTGGCAGTGGCCCCTTCCCCTCGTGTTGTCCCCCAGGCTTCCCCTTCCCTGCACGTCCACGTCAACACACCCACTGTCAGAAACACTGCTCCGCTGCAAATTGCCCAGCGCACCCCTGGTCCTGCTACTGCCCACTACACCATAGCTCCTCCCAGAATCCCCAGCTCCACCCTGAACCAGCCCCAACTCCCCCGCCCTGTCCTCAAAGTAGTGCAGCCTCCTCCACCAAGCACAGAGAAGCCAGGTGAGACAATTAGCCTGAGCTATTCATAAGTCTGCATGCATGCATGCCTGCATGAATAGCAGAACTGGGTCAGATCTTTATTGCAACTAATCTTTAGCATTTTTCCTTCCCTGCCATGCTAATCCAATTCTTTTAATCTGCTTTAGAGCACCAGATGTGAGCACTGCATCATGTGCAGGGAAGTTCAGGCAGTCGCATGAAAGTATCTCAATATCAGTTTTGTTAATTTAACAATCACCCTTAGACTTGTTTCAAGACATTTTTATATGCATGTGGATGACAAAAGACATTCACCCTGTAAGGGGAAGGATCCAGACTTCAACAGGACTAACGCAGCCTCTTCTACCACAGTTAAAATTAGAAATCGTGGTTTCAGAATAAGGTCAGGGTAGGGGAGAGTTCTCTTCCCTGCTCTGCACCCTGTATCCAGAGAATCACAGGCATCATCCTGCACAATAAAGCCCTAACAGCATCTTTATTGGAAGAGGATTTAATACTTTTACACTATCTCTAATATTCGAATACATCAAAGAAATACTACCATAAAGACTAGAGGTCAAATATATAGAAATTAAATCCTAAATCTATTTCCCAACAATCCCATGTTTGTCTTTTGGTAGAAAATGTTTCCTTCTATTCACCAAACACAAATCCTTCCATTTGTATTGAAGCGTCAAGTTATTTACAACAAACCTTCTCTGCGTCCTCCTCTGTCCTCCTCTGTCCTCCTCTGTCCTCCTCTCAGCTCCAGTGACGCCCTCGTCCTCTGCACCCAAGTCTTCAGCCACGCCATGTGACACCGGCAGCGGCAGCAGCAGTCAAACACCTGCCACCACCAAGTCGAGGCAGAGTGCTAAAGTCTACCCCCCACCCCGGAAAGTGCCTCGCCCGCCTCCTCGCTCTCCTTTCCACATGGTGAGCAAGTTGTTCCACTAGATGCCGTCGACAGGTCTCTGCAAAAATTAATTGTTGTGGAAATGTACAATATTTGAACGAACCACATGGGCCGTTAGTTGCAGGTAATTTCATCCTCAGCTTATTTTTTATTGGCCCCTACTGGCAGGCTTCCTCGTTTGTGCCACCGGCCACTATCGGCCTTTATGAGACTTTACACTTCCTAAGCAACAATTAATAGTGTGATCAATGCTGTTTGAACCATTTTATCACAGCTCTTTACCTGACTAGTGTTTATCTTCTTCCTCCAGTCATGGCTGGCTGAGAGCCACAAGCAGCAGCACAACAGCCGGCTGGACTTCATCATTCGAGCCAACGAGCAGCACTGCAGAGCGAAGCCCATGTACGGCCGGGAGGTTCTGAACTTTCTGACTTTCTTACCCGGCCCCCGTCCCTCCCCAGCCCCTCTGAGCTCTCAGGGGGAATGGGGCCGGTCGGGTCACAGCAGCTGTCTGTTTGCACAGCGGCAGAACAAACACGACTACTTGTGTCAGAGTCACGCCGTGAGAGCGGCCATCCAGGGCACTGAGGACCGGCTGGAGCTGCTTAGTGAAATGATAGACAGGTGATCAGTTGATTTCTGACTCTTTCATTCCTGAGGATACAAGAGCTTTAACTTGGGGGGAAATATTTGTGATTTAACTATTATTTTTCTGTTTATTTTAGGTTTACATTCTCGATTCCCCCTGTAGAGGCTCCTCCCATCTCCATGCACTCCTGCCACCCTCCTCCCTCTCTGAGCCACAAGCAGGTGGTCTTCTCCTCCTTGCTGTCGTCCCAAGTCGCTCCGCTCACTCGCAGCCTGCATCGTATCCAGTGTTACATGAGGACACAGTTCCCAGATCTGAGGCTCATACAGTATGATTGTGGTACGTTGTCAAGACACCTGAAACTGGGAAAGGAACAGGGAACACTGATGTTATCTATTTGGTTTTAAAGAGCAATTTAACACCCTGTTTAAGTTTGACCATTCATAAATGAATAATTCATTCCATGTATTCCATGAACCCTGACACACAACACGCTTACTCACCCTATTGCTCTTATGTATTTCAGTCTTTTTAATCCAAAGATGTAACATCTGACTGACACCTTGAAGCAGAAAATTCAATTCCTCAGTGACTTCAATCCCCCCTGATACACCTGATTTAGTTTATTGTATTAGTCTTGTGAAATAACCTCCTTAATTTCTCCCAACACCATTTCTGTAACGTGCTGGTTTCTGTGTGCAGGTAAACTTCAGATTCTGCACACTTTGCTGCGGAAGCTGAAAACAGGAGGCCACAGGGTTCTGATCTTCACCCAGATGACGCGTATGTTAGATATACTGGAGCAGTTCCTCAACTACCATGGACACATCTACCTCCGCCTGGATGGCAGCACCCGTGTGGAGATGAGACAGGTTTGTACTGACAATATCCTATGGGAGAATATGATTATATTTGTATGCCTCCACTCTGGTGACAAATTGAAAACGTTGTGGATGAATATTTTCTGTCTCCTCCTCCAGTCCCTCATGGAGCGCTTCAACGCAGACCGTCGCATCTTCTGCTTCATCTTGTCAACTCGCAGCGGAGGTGTCGGGGTGAACCTGACCGGCGCCGACACTGTGGTCTTCTACGACAGTGACTGGAACCCCACCATGGACGCCCAGGCACAGGACCGCTGCCATCGCATTGGTCAGACACGAGACGTCCACATCTACAGGTGACCGTGCTGCTGCTGGACCACAAAGGGTTATTTACATGGCCCCAAAATATGATGGTGGACTCTGTCAGTGGGACACGGGGGGGGTTTGGGTTATTCAAATGTACAGACTAGAACGTCCTGGTTCACACATTCTTTCACGGAAGATATTATGATTTCACTAGATTGATTAATCAGTTAATGAACTAAAGCCACGAGCTTTCCTTCACACATAAAGAGGAAATGTGATTTTTAAACAACATATTCATATTTTTTTGTCCATGTTCCTCTTCAGGCTGATCAGTGAGCGCACAGTGGAGGAGAACATCTTAAAGAAAGCCAACCAGAAGAGGATGCTGGGAGATATGGCTATTGAAGGAGGAAACTTCACCACTGCCTTCTTCAAACAGGTAAATCTACAACTCTGCACAAAGGAATCATTCACTGGGAGGTTTCCATAAATATGATTTGATTTCATATGTCACCCGGAGTCACACCTATTTTATCAGCACTTAACACATCTGGCTCTCACCCCCACTACCTGCACGGTGTGTAAGATATTGATGTAAAATTAGATCAATTATTTCTCTGGAGGCTTCTGTCTATTTGTTGTTGTGGCTGCTTTTCATAACTGATGTATTTATCATGTGATGATGAATCACTTGACAAACACATGGTCCTTTTTATTAAACTTGTTCTGTAAAAAGCCCTGATTGAAGTACGCTGACATTTTCTGATTAATGCTCCGGGTAAACGACGTTGTTAGTACAGCAGTTTGTTTTGAGTGGGTTGTGGTGATAATGTGAGGACGTTGAAGTGCCTCTTGTTTTCGAACACGGAACCGTTTTCCTGCTCCAAGTGTCTCATTTACATTTTGTCCCCCAGCAAACCATCCGAGATCTGTTTGATATGAACGAGGGGGAGAAACGAGAGGCGGCGGTGGAGCTCGCCGTGCCCCCACCTGAGGAAGAAGAAGGCACCAACAAGCAGAGCACCACCATCCTGGAACAGGTCAGACACGTCACATGGGACATTGTCCTCCTGCAGAATGAATCCATCAGACGCCTCCTGGTGGTGGTGTTATGTGAAGCATATGAATTTATAAACATCAAGCTCCTTAAACCTCTTCAGTGGATGTGGGTGTACTTCATTAATATACATAAAAGTCATAATGAATACAAAATGAGGTATTGTTATTGTATTCCAGCCTGATTGACAGTATTAACTGAGCTGGAGGTATTTTGGAAAACAAATAATTAGATCATCTTGGTGTGACTCCCGCAGGCCTTGTGTCGCGCAGAGGACGAGGAGGACATCGTAGCAGCTTCTCAGGCCAAAGCAGAACAGGTGGCAGAACTGGCCGAGTTCAATGAGAACATACCTCTGGATGACGGAGTCGAACAGGAGGAGGTGGAGGAGCTCTCCAAGGCCGAGCAGGAAATAGCTGCTCTGGTGGAACAGGTGAATAATCATGGAAATAAGCTCTGAACTCTTAGAAGGCTGGATTATCCATCTATGATATATATTTTACATTTTTATAAAGTTCCTCATAAAAGCTGAAATGATAACATCTTGATACATCTTTCACAATCATGAACTCGATCTATACACTTTGTATGTGCTCAGCTGACTCACCATATTCTCTGGCTACCTTTTAGCTCACCCCCATAGAACGCTACGCCATGAACTTCCTGGAAGCCTCGTTGGAAGATGTTTGTAAAGAGGAGTTGAAGCAGGCTGAGGTAAGAGCTTGTCCTAACTGTTATTTGAAATAAAATTGTTTCTTGAGCTCAAGTTCCATAAGTTTAAATAACCTCCTTTGCAGAAGTAATGAATCAGAACCTCTGACAATGAGCAGTTCACCTCTGTCACAGGGCTTTTAGTTATTATAAGATGTGTTTACCACCGCTGACGTTTCACAGAAACAAAACATGAAGATGACAGTTCAGCAGGTTTGTAAAACCAAATTGCCTTTTTGTCTACAGGAACAAGTCGAGGCTGCCAGGAAGGGCCTGGACCAGGCCAAGGAGGAAGGCCTCAAGCTTCACGCTTCATCTGATGATGACGACGATGAGTTTTTATCACCGCCAGCGTCTGTGGAGCCCGCTCAGCCAGCCCCAGCCCGCCGAGGGCGTAAACCCAAGGACAAGGACAAGATTGTTACATCTACAAGGACCAGTGGTCGACTTCGTGGGGCCTCGCCTGAAACTGAGCCTGAGCCTACGACCCCCAAAGAAGTGCCTGAAAGACCCCGCCTTGGTCAGAGGACTTCTGGACGGGGAGCTGCCAAAGACACTGGTTCTGTGTCTACCACCCCGTCCCGCACAGATCAGAAATCCTCCTCTTCAACTAGACTCCACGACTCCGCCAAATCTTCGAAAGCTTCATCACCTGCCAGAGATAACCAGACCACCAAAACCAGGACTCTACCAAACCGCTCCCATCCCAGTCCAGTGCCTTCGCCTCCTACAAGCTCCCCCCCTGGAGGGAAACAACAGTGTGCCGTAGAGACTGACGGTAAAAGCTCCAAAGCAGGCAGAGAGGAGAAGGAGGGGGAGGATGAGAGGACAGTGTCTGAGTCATCACTAGAACCCAGCTGTCACGTGGACCATCAGACAAAAGATGATGATGGCAAAGATCACAACGCCATGTCTCCCCCCTCCACAAGCTCCAGATCGCCTCGTAAGCGTCAGTCAGCAGACGGTGAAGTCCTGCGGGGACTTGTTGAAGACTCTCCATCGGCCAAAGTCCTGCGAAAGCTTCCAGGGAGGCTTGTCACGGTGGTGGAGGACAAGGAGCCGAGAAGGAGGAGGCGGCGTGGAAGTGGCACTGGAGGTGGAGGTTCTTCAGAGGAGGCACCGGTGGAGGAAGCCACTGGTGGTCCTGTTGATGAATCAAACAAAGACAATACATCACCGAGCCCTGACGGCAAAACTAAAGTGGCTGTTCCACAGGAACAAGACCCTGTCCCAAATCCACCTGTGCCCCAACAGCCGGTCAGAATTTATCCTCCTTACTCCCCACCCCATCATTCTCCTGACATGCCGGTGCTGAGAAATCTTCCTGTGCGGCGCAGGTTGGAAACTGAATCTCGCATGGCTGCTCAGCTGGGAGAGCTACATCATCATCTGGGCAGAGGACGGGGAGGAAACCAGTCCAGAAAAAGTGACACGGCACCAGGCAAAGACACCACGTCATCCTCTGCAGACTCCAATGTGAACTCTCTTGTGACACCTTTGAAAAGAAAGCGGGGCCGGCCCCCTAAGACTAACCTCAAGTTACCTGAGCATGACACCACGGCGAGCCCTTCCCCACAGGCCACGTCGCCAAGCGAGGAAGGGAACGCTCCTCTCTCCCCAAAACGTAAGAGAGGTCGTCCCAGGAAAGACTCCACAACAATGTCAGAAACAGTTGGTGAAGGACAGAACTCTAAAAAAGAGACCACCACTTCTGATGTTTCTGGTTTATTAAAAACTGATGCTGGCGCAGAGCTAACGGCGCCACCTCCCGTCAAGTCGGAGATTCTCACAGCTGCTGCTGTCAGCGCAAATCTGACATCTCAGTCTACCTCAGCTGAGAAAACCGACACTAAGACTGAGGTTTCAGCCCCAGTTTCACCTCCTGCTCCAAAACCAGCTCCAGCCTCCACAGAAAAAACAACTCAAGTGTCCACACCAGTCTCCGCCCCAGTCCAAGCTCCACCTGCACCAGAGGTGACCTCCCCCCTCCCTACTGCTGCCTCCACATCAGCCTCAACCCAAGTTACGGCTTCAGTTCCAAGCTCAGACACAACTTCAGTCCCCAGTTCTTCTCCCCTCACACTTCCCACGTCTGTCCCTGTCCCTGCTTCACCTTCTACCACAACTCCACCCGCCATCTCCTCATCTCTTCCAGATGTAAAAGCAACACTTCAAGCTTCTAATGCTCCTAAAGATCCAAAACCTTCAGATTCTACAACTTTGAAAACAACGGGACCAGACGCTGTCCAGAGCACCACAGTTTCCCCAGCAGCTGCTCCGACACTCCCAACAACGACAGTGGAAGCAGCTCCAGCATCAGTCCCGGTCCCGACGACCACAGCAGCTACTGCATTAGTATCAAAAACAGCAAGTGTTGCACCAGCAGTCACCACTACAGTGAAACCAGTCACAACAACTAAAACAACTGCTGCAGAGGTCTTGCCCCAAGCTCCTGCTCGGCCGCCACCCACAACCATCACTCCAACATCTGTCCCAGCTCCAAGTTCCTCAGCTTCACCAAAACCAACCGCAACATCGCCCCCTACTGCAGCAACGACTGTGACAACAACTGCAGCCAAAACAGTCCCAACGTGTCCATCAAAACCAGGATTAACTGTGACATCACCTCCAGTAAAAACAACACAAACCAGTGCATCCATCCCAACAACCACTATGACACCAACAACTCCAGTGAAAACTGTGCAAACAAGCTCATTAAACACAACACAATCCACTACTGCAGTTCCAACCACGTGCCCAGCGCAGCCTGGCATCGCTTCTACAGCAACACCCGATGCACCAGTCACCACGTCTTCAGCCAGTACAGCTCCATCTTCTCCCGCCCGAACCAGTGTGACAACCACCAAAGTCCCAACCAAACCGGTGCAAGCTGCTACGCCGGCAAATCCGACCGCAGAGGCCGTCCTGTCTCCAATATGTCCCCCTGCTCCTCGTCCAGACTGTGCTCCCTCTCCAACGTCCGCCAGCGTCGCCAAAACCTCAGAGGCAACGACGGTGGCAATATCTTCATCACCTCCAACAGAAACACCTGCAGAAGAAGAAGCCTCCTCCAAAGAACCAGCTTCTGCTACAACTGCAGAAAAGACTGTAAAGATCGAACCCACAATTAAATCCTCCCCAGAAAAGTCAGTTACAGTTGCTGAGACAAACACTGTCGCAGCAACCCAAGACTCCACGACCTCAACCGCTCCTGCTCCAGTCACCGCAACTAAATCAGCTCCTTCTGTGTCCACCTCCCAAACGCCTGCAGCCCCTTCCCCCCAAATACAAACCTCTGTATCCGAGAGCGTCTCCACAGAGGTGTCCACACCGGCTCAGAGAGAGACCCCAGCCCAGAAACCCTCACCTGCTGCTTCTAGTGTTTCATCTGAGAAACGATCTGTAGAGTCCAAACAGAAAGAGTGTACATCTAAAGGTGACTGTGAAATGGAAGTAGGTTCTGAAGAGGCTGAAGAGCCGGAGGACACAAATCTGGAGATCGAGTCTCAACCTAAAAGGAAGAAGGTGGAGAGTTCCCCTCAGACCAAAGAGTCAGAGAAGGAGGGAACAGGGGGAGAAGAGAAGAATACAACAAAGTCTCAGAAAGAAGAACCGGTGGCAGAGGAAACTACTGACGAACACGAAACTCCCAAACAGAAAAGGCAACTCAGTCGCCAGAGTAGCCAGGAGTCCACACGCTCTTCTTCACCGTCATCAGGGGGCTCGTCATCAACCCTCACTCGTCATGCTCACCACAAGAGGACGTATGAAAACAGACATCCTGCCAAAAAGAGGCGAGTGGACGTCACCTCAGAATCCGGCAACGAGGAGAAAAAAAAAAAGGACGTGAAAAAGAAAGAGGAAGGCGATGAGCAGGAGCACGTCGCCTCCCGGAGGAGGCGCTCCAGGTCCTCCTCTTCCTCCTCGGACTCTGACAGCAAGAGCAGCAAGGAGCACCGGTTGACCCGCTCAGCCAAGCGCAGGCTACAAGATCAGGAGAAGGAAAAGGGAAACAACCGGTCGGGAAAGAGACCCGCGCCCAGCTCTGAGAGAAACACATCGAACAATGCCAACACATCCACCGGGGGAGAGTCTGGCAGTGACACGTCTTCTGTCAGGACCGGCAGGAAGTCTGCGGGAGCTCAGTCCTCACGAGACTGTAAAACAAACAGCACCCCCCCTCCTGAGCCCGAAGTCCTGGGGAAGAGATGCTCGGCTCTGAATGCAGCAGCTAAGCTTCTAGCAATGAAAGGCCGAGTGGACACCCCGGGCCACACCACTCGGAAAGACCCCTCAGCGAAGACCTCCGGGACGACTCCTGCCTCCTTGTCTGACAAGAACCAAAAGCCTAAAAACAAAAGTGTACCGGCTTCTCCGCAGAGTAACTCTGTCGCTGTTGCTAACAATAGAAGCACCGGCAGCAAACACTCAACCCCCAATCAGTCGAGCCGGCCTGCGTCTCGCTCCACCAGACAGTGCCCCGGTTCTCTGGTTCCACCCCTGGACATGGAGTACAAGAGGTCCAAGCCAGAGGAGAAGGAGCGGGCCAGTCGGAGGTCATCGAGGGGAAAGGAAGGTGAGACTGAGGCCCAGTCTCTGTCCAGGGGCCACAGTGCCTGCAGCAGCATGAGCAGCGACGGCGAGGGGGACGACGGCGGCAGCAGCAGAAGTCGCAGCAGCAGCAACAGCAGCCAACGCACCCACAGCATCAGCTCTCAAAACACCGAGCGCAGAGACTCCCGTGGCGCCTCCTCCGGCAGCGAGCGCGAGAGGGGCCGTAGCTCGGATCGGGCAAAGAGACGAGACAAGAAAGACAAGCGGGGCCAACAGAGGGAGGGTCGACCGGAAACCAGGAGGTCGCAGAGGCTCTCGCAGGAGGTGAACAGCAGCTCGGGGACGGAGGGGACGCCGGACAGGGTGCTGCGCAGCGTCGCAGCTCTGGCGGCGGTGCAGGCGCGGTCACCGGCCGCCAGCACCCGCTCCTCCGCTAGTCAACAGCGTCACAACAAGACATGATCGGAGTGCCAAAGGGAAGCATGAGTGTTGTTGCAGAGCAAGATGCGAGAGCATGTCATGACCTTCACGGTTCCTGCTTTTCTGCACTCGGGTGAACGACGGGGACGTAGAAGCCAGGGACCTACCTGCCTCCTGGGCCCTCTCCCTTCCCAATTGGAGCTGGTCCCCTCACCAGCTCAGCTATTGTCAGCTGGGGGAAGGCTCAGGGACCGAGAATGAAAACGTGGCGCCGTCATCGTGCGTCTGTAACTGGACAGTGATGGTGGCGTGGATGAACTCACCACTGGGACTTGAGGGGGACAAAGGTGCAGGAGGAAATAAAAGGCAAGTTGTTAGTTCACATTATGTACTGTAATCATTAAAGACTGGAACGCTCAGATCTTATGTGTTGAGATGGGATAATACAGCGCCCCCTGGCGGGCTTACAAATGAACAGTCATTTGTGTGACATTAAAAACTTTGGAGTGACCAGTTGTATTGTAAGTTGGAGGTTTTAGAAAGTTTGGTTTTGAACATTTGGTCAGCTGTCCTGACTGTTTCTTTGTAGTCAGTCGATAAGTTAAGCATATTTTATTATTTCTTCCAGGGTATTAGGAAGAGAACAGATCTGTCAATGTGATCTCTGCTGCCCTCTGCTGGAGCTTGTCTTTGCTTGGGCCCCTTTTCCATGTCGACTTCTGTTCAGTGGATTCCTTCTTTAATCCAGCCTTGCATTTCTCATTTGCACATCTGGCCCTGGGCTTTCGGGCACATCGTGGTTTAGTCATTGTTTTATACATCAACTCCAGTGACTCGGTTTGTTCCTCGGATCTCGTGTTGTATCACAAACCTTCGGAAAATGTATTAATTGAATTTGCAAATTGTCTTTTAAAGACTTTACACCTCCAGACAAATTCCAAATCTTCCCAACGGTGTTTATTGTCATGTATTTATACTGAAAGGGCAAGAAAATGATGTAGAAATTAAAGAGTGCCTCTTTGGCCAAATGGGTTTGAACCTCCGATTGCCTTGTGAAGCACCTGAAGCCGGGGGGGCGAGCTTCTTATTAAAAAAACAAAAAAAGACCACCCCTGCAAAACATGAAGAAAAGCCCCCTGTGCATCAGTGCTACCAAATTAACGTTTTACTTTTCACCTGAACTTTTCTGTCATGTTACTTCATTGCTCTTCGTTCATGTAAAAAAAAAAACTACTTGGACAAAATATGTGAATAAAATGACTGGTACAGTTCCAGATTACTGTAAATTGTCGATTTACTTTTTGCAAAGGTTATATTTGGAGGGGGGAGGGGGTCAGGGGCGGGGTAGTTTATGGTGATGGTCTTATTTTTTATTTGTCTCATTTCATTTGTTGCATTCCTTTTGATCCCTTGTAATTCCACATTATTTTACTTGAACGATTAAGACAATTACAGTTGAATAAAAAGACCAAAAATTTGTTGCCATTTTTCATTGTGTTGAAGGTTTTTGTTTCTGCGGTTTTCAAGTTAAATTGACTTTTGTTCCAGAGATATTTACACTTTAAATGAGATGTTGTAGTTGAGTAACTCCAGGTTCTCTCAAACGACCGACGGAGATGGGATCCAGAATCTTTACACTTTCATTTTCACCAGTCAAAGATCTGAGATTTCTCAAAATGCTTATTTCTCACATCATTTGTTAGTGAGTAGTTAACCTTTAAGGGTTGGGGGGGGGGGGTTAACCCTAAACCTTCACCTTTAAGATCATGCATTAACCGGGCAGGTTAAACGTATCAAGTCCGGAGGTCAAGTGCATAACATGAAAAGTATTTAAGACCTGAAATTTAAATTATGGAATTCTAGACTGTTCATCTGAAATGTTAACGTGTTGTGAAAAGAATTGAGTCGGTCCCTTCAGACAAAGTTGAGATATTATGTTCCAGAGGCCAAGAACATGGTTTGTGATGCGTCTGTGACCCAAATCTCACCCGTTCCTCCACAGGTCAGAACTTCTGTGCTCAGATGAAAGAAGTCAACGATTTCTCTCACCGTGTTTTTGAGATGAAATGTTCATGAGGCAGAAAAAGGTTTTGTGAGGTGACCTTCAACCTTCAACCATCAAAATACAATCCATCCATCTTTTGATCCAAGTCAATGTTTGTACCAAATTTGAAGATGTGACCTATAAGTGTTGTTCAGATATTGTTCATAAGAAAGAGACACACCTGAACACAGAGCCTCCAGCCACTGGGTGTCACCGGTGAGGAATAAAAAGCCTAAAGCTGAGAAGGATCCACACGATTAAAGACACGAGACAGACACAGGATAATAGAACATATTTTATTTTAAAAACAATCTATATTAAAATAAGGATGTGATGTGAAATTAAACGTCATAATGTCACAGTAGCAGAGTCGCTGCTGTTTTCTGGCTCCAGAGGAGACGTGAGGACCGAGCGTCCTTCGACTGTTTCGGTCTATTTCTCGTTCCTGGTTTGTCGCATCGTGCTGCTGCGCTCGTTACTTCTCCTGAAGGATCATGGGAGACGCTGCACGAAGTGACAAACCTGAAGAAGAACAAAGTCCGATCAGAGTTCAGGACTCGGGAGACGCTGTGATGTGAAGGGTTCCCTAAGCCATCACCGGCTCCGTCCCTTCTTCACAACGTTAGTGCACAACATCACATTCTCAGCTGGACATGAAGCAGAAGGCACAGTTTAGAAAGAAAAAAAACAAACACAACTGAACTTCTCAAGTAGCAGCCGACGCGACAACGTTTAAATCATAAATACAAACTGGTCGGACGAGTAAAAGGGAACTCGGGCCTGAGACGCCTCGAGGAAAAATAAAAGGGGGGGGGGCGTTAACTCATAATTAAAAAAATTCTGCATTTACACTTCTCACATGTTGGCAGTTTGAAACACTGTTCAAGTTTTAAAAAAAATCCTCTGCATAAAGTTTGTCTTAAATCCTCAGCTAAATTATTATGTACAATTATATTAGCCTATAAACCAAAAAAAAAGCTGTACTCTATTAAAACAGGTTTTTTTTTACGCCTCCAATTCTTCCTAGAAACAAAAAACATAACAAGAATCATCGCACACTTTTCCTGAGTACAGTATGTTCAGCGCCAGTGTCAGGTTTCAATACTGCGTCGTGCCCTCAAGGACACTTTCCTCTTTTTTTTTAATGTCGGAGCGGAAGTGGCTCTGACCTAAAAGTTCAAAATTTGTCCTGGTCTCTGCGTCGCCGTGGTCCAGGGTCTGACGAGGTCGGGGGGGGGGAGCAGAGACGCAGGCGGGGCTGTTGTCACTTGTGAGTTAAAACAACCGAGAGCACATCTCTTCTTTAGAGGAGAGGAAAAGGCCCGATGGGACGACAGGGAGGTTAGAGGAAGACAAGGTTTAAATGTGGGAGAGGATAAAAAAAAAGGACATTGACAGAGAAAATCCACTGTTCAAACGATCCTGTTCATCCTGTGAGCCGATGTATTTACATATTGGGGGGGGGGGTTGTGAACCATTAATGTGCTTCTGCCAAACGATCTCCGACTCCGGCTGCCGGGGGTTAGGTGCCGAAGGTGCTGACCAACGTGATGACTAAGATGAGGACGAGGATGGCCAGACAGATGGCGATCCAAAGCTTCTTCTGCAGAGGACGAGAGACAGAAAAGATCATTAATACACGAGCAATGACCATGACTTCACTACTGGGAGCCGTCATGTCGTCCATCATTATTTACAGTTTATGAAAAACACATCTTGCAGCATTATGACAAACACTGGACGGAGAACTGGGCCACTGCAGTTTGTATTTCCCAGTAGGTTGAAGTGTGGTTCAGGTTTGTGTGAGTGGGAACCCGTCGTACCTTTCGTGCTTTCTGCTGATACGTGACGGCTTTCTGCGTGTTCTCCTTCGCCTTCTCCACAAAGTTGGTGGACTGGTTGATGTTGTTTTCAACCCGGTTCACCATCTCTCCCTGAAGAAGGAAGACAAACCGGATCAGACGCCTTCTCCAGCCTGAACGAGCCCGAGAGTTTGTGTTTCACATGTGAAGAAGCAGCGGCAGATTGTTCGGGTCAGATTCGTTTACAGCAGGAAAGAGATGATGAGATGTTCGTGTTCTTCCACGTGTTAGAAACCTCATCAACTCGCTCACTGGGAAGTTTCTGCACATTTTCCTGCTGGATTCTCACATGGACTCACTCACTCAGTGTTTTCAGCCTCTTTACCTGGGCCTCCACCTCCATGGCGAGGTACTGGAACATGTCGTGCAGGTCTCGGATGCTCCTCTCCAGCTTCAGGATCTCGTCGTGCCGTGACTCGATGTCGTTCAGAGCCTGCTTCGTAGCTTTAGCATCGATCAGGATCTGTACGCGGCCCCAAGGCAGATATTCATTAGCTGTGAGGAGGTCTCAGGTTTTCATCTATGACAAAAGCCTCCTGCAGGTTTCACACGGCGAGCTGCTGGGACACTACGGACACGTCTATAGGCTGCACAGGGTTTTACTGCTCATGCTTACCACATGTCAACGGGTCGTCCAGTTTGATCAACTAGAGAAGCTACAACAGAGCAAATCGTTTCATACACGTCATTTAAAGACACTGGACGCAGTCGACAGGCAAACTGTGAATGTGTGTTTCTCTGTGAGAGGGAATCTGGGATGTGGTTTCCAGGCCGACAGACACAAGGTTGACATAATTTTACCTTTAAATGTCACATGTACTCACATTTTGAGTGAAAACATCCGTCTGCCCACTTTCCAGCATGACCTCCAGCTGCGTGTCCGACACGTCGTTCCCAGCTGCAGCGGGAAACAAACCAGGGCGCCGTTTTTTATACGAAATGTCACAGGATGGGGATAGAAAAGCAAACCACAGCCCGACAGGATACAAGAGCAAGTGACACAGAAAGAACAGAGACGATGTGAGAGAAAAGTCTTGAGACAAACTATAAACTGTCCCCCCCCCGACTATTGAAATGACGGCTCACTGATTCTCAGCTGCCTCTGTATCCTCTCCACGTTGCGGTCTCGGTACTGGGCCTGGATGGTGTTGCAGTGACCCATCAGGTCCACAAACTCTTTACACAAGACGCCGTGCTGGAAAGAGAAGGAGACTCTTCAGCTGCTGCTCTTGTGCTTTACTGTAGCTGTAGATTCGAGGTATACAACAACTATGAATCTTTATTTTCTGATATTTTAAGATGTGATGAGATGATACATTATCTAAGTTATATCATTAAGAAGCCACAAGGACTCAAAAGGCTGTTGTGCAGTAAAAGCTTCAACCTGTGTTCGCTGCATCCGAACGTTTATGGGCACATATTTCCCATCCTCCTCTGACTTCTTGGATTCGATACCTGTGGAGACATAATTGAATCTGGAGTGAACGAAACAGAAAACCTCACACTGTGTTCACTTCTCACTCATCGATACTCACTCTTCAGTTTTTTCTGGATCTGACTCGCCTGAGTTTTGAATTCGTCTCGAAGAGTCTGCAGCTCTTTCTTCATACCTGAACAAGGAGAAATCAGGAGACTCAGCACGTGGACTCACTCAGACATCCTGTAAACATGTTAACATAAAAACGTTGCTTCCGTGTCTTTGAGTTCAGTTTCTGCTTCTGTATGAGCTCATCGTTGTTCAAGTCGCTGTTTTCCTCCGACAGATCAATATGTGGGATCAAGACCCAAACCTCAACCGGCTGAAGCTAGAATAGAAAAGACTCACTCTCCATGGGCAGCGCTTCACCGAGCACCGTTTTCTGTTTGTTCTCCAGCTCCGACACGATCCTCCTGAGACTCTGCAGCCCCTCATGGATTTCTTGCACCTACAGATTGAGAAGTGAGTTAGAAGAGTTGGATTCATAAATCATACTTTGAGTTTTTAACCCACAAACATTTAAATAATGTTGATTTTTTGACAAATTATCGTTTAGAACTTGTTCAACTTATTTGCTTGAACTCATCTGTGAATAGTGTCAGCTCTAATCTTCATGGCAGACCAGTAACTGCAGACTGGGATTAACACAGACTGTGTTGACAAAACTGAATTTAGCCGGAAGCTACAGATCAGACGAGACTGTGTCCATGTGACCTTCTCCTCGACTTCACACCTCAGCACATCCTCCCTTTCACACTGAAGTGATGATCGGCTTTACCGTATAAAATAAACTGTTTATAAGAACATACGACTTTGACTTGAACAGCTACATGTTGGGAAAAGGACAAGAGGAAGTAACCTGGGTGAACTGTGGTGTTCAGAGAGTGAAGTCACCTTTTTGAAGAAGGCTTCGCTCTCCTTCTCCTCTTTGGCTGAAGAGGTTCCAGGTGTGATCATCAGAGCTTTGTCCTCATTTTCATCATCCGAGTCCTCGGCCTTCTGCGCAAACAATGTCCAAGAGAAGACACAGTCAGAGCTTCACCACAACAAAGTCTGATTTGGCAGATAATAGATTTTAGATCCATGAACCTGCTTCAGTCCAGATCTGAACCCACTGATAAGGGAAGTTGGAAAGTTAACTGTTTGAGACACTGTGTCACATTTGTAAACAATAATAATACATGTTTACAAAGTGCTAAACAAAACACATGAGAATAGAACAAAACAAGCACAAACTAAATTAAGAAAGATTATAAACCTGTATCTTTTAAAAGGTATAAATCGCAATCTCAGTGTTTTCACCAGCTCAGAAACACACAACACAAGATCTGAACCAGACTCTCAGAGAAGCTGAAGCACGTTTACGATTCATGAAAACGACAATTTTACAGCTTGTACTTCACCTGGACCTCATCAGACCCGGTCTAAACATAAACCTACACCACTTGGCCTGGTCGGATGTGGACTAAGTTTTCTCAGAGAAGTTTAAACCAGTTAAAGACTGGTTGAGGTTTTTGTGAACTCTTCTTCCTGTTTATAAAAACACAACTGGATGATTCCTCTGCTTCAGCCTCATACAGACAAAACAGATCCAGATCCAGATCCAAACAACCCTCAGACTCATGGTGTGTGTGTGTGTGTGTGTGTGTGTGTGTGTGTGTGGACTAGTTCAGGTTTAAACCTCTTAGTGACTTTACTCTTCTTCCTATTTATTAAAACAAAACTGAAACCTCATCACACCTGAACCCAAACAAACTCCACTTCACGTTAACTTGACCGATGAGCAGCAGATGGACAGGGACAGTGGGACGTCTGCAGAAGACAGAGACAGTTTCCTCTGTGGGAAACTGTCTCTTGTCTTAAATAGTGAAACAGAAAAAGGAGGATAAAACCAGCCCCGACACACCGGGAGCAGCCCTGCCCTTCCCCGGCCTGGCTCATCGGTCCCGGGGCAGCGGAAACCGGGACCAACCGGCCCCTGAACTTCACGTTCAGACGCTAGAAACCCGCCTAACGTGGACATGTTGACCCCGGGATGTGATTCACACTGTCAGGGGGACATGTCGAGGAGGAGGAGGGGTGGGGACAGTGAAGTTAAAGACCGGAACTCGACCCATAGGGGCGAACATGTTAGCAGGCTAACGCTAGCTGCTAGCCGCTAGCCGCTAGCCGTCAACTTCCACACTCACGTTTCCTAACTCTTTGGTCCGGTCCCGCATTTTGTCAACAGTGGAGGTCCGAGAAGCGGCGAGTCTTCGGCGGGGCAACGCGGGGGAACTCGAGAGGATCCGCAGAGAGACACGAGCAGGAAGCGACAGTGAACTTCGCTGTGATGAAATTCAACAAGTAACCTCCATTAGCAACACTTCCTCTTCTTCTTCTTCTTCTGCAGCCGCCCTTCAAAACACCGGCTTCAACGCACTACTGCCACCCGCGACCGAGGGGTGTAACTGCAGCTGCTCATTGTGTTCTTTACAAATAAATACAATTTAAAATTCACTTATTATCTCCTCAGCACTATGATGGAGGGGGGGGGGGTGAAGTGGTTGAGTCCACAAAACTCTTCTGGAGTTTCAGGGGTAAACAGTGACTGATTCTTCAGATGTAAATAAACAAAATGCCTCCATGCTGCTCGTGTGGTGTCATCCTCCAACACTGACTCATAACTGACTCATAACTGTCTTCACTTGTTTTTTATTTTTTGTTTATTATCAGTAAGCTTCTCTCTCTCAGACACTGGAGGACGACATTTGCTCACACAGCCTGAAGCACCGACAACCTTCAGCAGAAACACAGATAGAGAGCTGTGGTTGAATAAAGCTGATGAATAACAAAGATCGTTCTTATGAATATTAGACACTGATATTTCCTTTTTTTTTGCAAACTACAAATAGACCCTTTTTGGTGAATGATTATTAAAGCTGACATTTCACCTTATTTCACCAGCAGAACATGTAAACAATCCCATCAATGCATCACTGAGAGTTTTGTGCTTCTGATATTTAATTTAAATATATATGGATACAAAAAATCATACTGTTTTGGATTGTAGTGCTTCTTATATTTTAGATGAATATGAATATTTAAAAAACATATTTTTGGGGGGGAAATTGGTGCATCTGATATTTAACATGAGATCTATATCTTATATTTTAAAACTCATACATCTTTGTATTTGATATTGCTTCTGATATCTTACGTGAAGATTAATGTTATTGTAGTGCTTCTGATACTTTATTTCAATATTTATATTTAGATAATGTATATTTGTTTGAACAGCTTCCATGTCAGCTGTTATTAAAACTAAGCATCTTATCAACAAAGACATGTATTAATGTTCCCTGAGTGAAACTGTGAATCAAAACCAGAATCGTGTAATTTGACGTAAACGCTGCGGTTTAGTGCGAGCGTGTGATTCTGCGTGAACTACATTTCCCATGGTGCACCGGCGGGTCGTGTCTCCAGCTGTCAGCCCTGGTTCCTCCAGCATCATCTCCGGAGCGGCGGACACACACTCACCGTCCTCCGCAGCGACATGACGGGGGATTAACTCACCGACCGCCGCGGTGCACGGAGCGGATGTTTGACGCCTGAAGCCCCGCGTGTGTCACGGACCAGCGCCGGAGATCCGACCGTATTCACCGGGGAGGAAATGTGGAGAGACTCTGCCGCTCGGTGCTGACGCAGAAAAACACAAGATGAAGAAGCAGTTCAACCGGATGAGACAGCTCGCCAACCAGACTGTGGGCAGGTAAGAGCCGGAACATGCAGCACACACAGCCGGGGAGCACCGGCCCCGGCTCCGGCCCCGGCTCCGGTCCCGGCTCCGGTCCAAGCTCCGGCCCCGGCACCGGCCCCAGCTCCGAGCCGGAGCCGGGATCAGGGGCTCTCACTCGGCTGCAGCCTCCAGCCTCCGGCCCCTCACTCCCTCAGCTGCTGGATGAGCACATCCACGGTCACAGCTGCAGAGGGTGATGGAGGAGGAGGAGGAGCAGTGAGGAGGAGCAGGGAGAAACATGTCTGATGAGGAGGTGCAGTGAGGAGGAGCAGGGAGTAACATGTCTGATGAGGAGGAGCAGGGAGAAACATGTCTGATGAGGACTAGCAGGGAGAACATGTCTGATGAGGAGGTGCAGTGAGGAGGAGCAGGGAGTAACATGTCTGATGAGGAGGAGCAGGGAGAAACATGTCTGATGAGGAGGAGCAGTGAAGAGGAGCAGGGAGAAACATGTCTGATGAGGAGGAGCAGTGAGGAGGAGCAGGGAGAAACACTGATGATGAGAAGGAGCAGGGAGTAACATGTCTGATGATGAGGAGCAGTGAGGAGGAGCAGGGAGAAACATTGATGATGATGAGGAAGAGGAGCAGTGAGGAGGAGCAGGGAGAAACATGTCTGATGAGGAAGAGGAGCAGTGAGGAGGAGCAGGGAGAAACATGTCTGATGAGGAGGAGCAGTGAAGAGGAGCAGGGAGACACATTGATGAGGAGGAGGAGCAGGGAGAAACATGTCTGATGAGGAGGAGCAGTGAGGGGGAGCAGGGAGAAACATGTCTGATGAGGAGGAGCAGGGAGGGAGAGCAGGGAGAAACATGTCTGATGAGGAGGAGCAGGGAGAAACACTGATGATGAGAAGGAGCAGGGAGTAACATGTCTGATGATGAGGAGCAGTGAGGAGGAGCAGGGAGAAACATTGATGATGATGAGGAGCAGGGAGTAACATGTCTGATGATGAGGAGCAGTGAGGAGGAGCAGGGAGAAACATGTCTGATGATGAGGAGGAGTGGGGAGGAGGAACAGGGAGAAGATGATGAGGAGGAGCAGGGAGAAGATGAGGATGAGGAGCAGGGAGAAACATGTGTGATGAGGAGGAGGAGCAGGGCTGCTGCCCACTTACACAAGGGCCCACTTACACAGGGTGCCCCCCCCCCCCCCCCCTTTCTCAGAGATGTTAGACTGATATTTCTCTGGTCTAAATATTTCCAGCAGCTCCTCCTTGACTCCTGGGAGTTGTAGAGGAGCGTGTGAGGAGCCTCACGTGCCGTACACATGGTGACACGTCACGGTTGACGAACGCAGGAGCGATTCATCCCGGTAAATCCCGACCGCACGAGGCTGCGTCGGATAGTATGCAAATGTGAGAACACTTTAGATTACCGTGCTCAGGTTTATGTGATTTATTTGTTTTCTCTGTGAGGCAGCACAGATACATCTAGAGTTGGTTCATCTCTCTGAATTGAAGTGAAAAAGGTCATGACCCCTCCGGGCTCCTGTAGTTCGACAGGCTCTGGGTTCTTCCTCTAACGTGCAACTTGATCCACGTCTCTCTTGTTCTTTTCTCGAGTTGAAGAGGTGTAGCTGCAGCTCGGCTCTCAATAGGTGTTGTCAAGTCTCTCCTTCTGTTTGTCCACCCCGCCCTTCCCTTGTAACTGAAAGTAAATGGCGTATGTCAACACTACACCCTTTGCAATTTGAATCAGGTGTTGTTTAACCCCTTTTGTAATTGTTGCACAACAGTAGCGCCGAGTCATTGTTGTGTGTCTGTCGGTTTGTTATGAAGCCCACGTTGCTCCAGGAGGCCGATAACCAGTTTGTTGTGCTTGGCTGGCGCAGCGAGAGGATTGTGTGTCTCGCACCTCACGCCCACGCTCACTGCAGGCAGAGGTGCTGATACAAATCAATGACCGAGGTATTACTGCAGCTAATGCCCAGCAGAGTGGACTTGGCAGGAGGTATCTGAAAAACCCTCGGAAACATTTAGCCCCGTCGAACAGGAACTCTGCCTCACCGCTACTCGAAGGGACGAGAGCTCCAACGCACTTTCAAAAGATAAAACCAGACAATTATTTGTGAGCATGGAAACGTGTGTGTGTCAGTGTCGGAGGCCGGGTGCTTGTTTATTTCCCCTCATCTGCCTGAGCGGCGGAGCACCGGAGCCCGGCGAGGCGGAACGTCCCGGTAATGAGTTTTAACCTGTATCGTAAGAAGCAGAACAGCCGGGGCAATTAGTCATATTTAGAGGGTGGAGACTCCAACACGGCGCCTGACGGCCAGACACTCGGGTAATTGGTGATATCTTCTCCATGACCTTGGCAGCCGGCATCACCGGGTCTGTTGTGAGGCTTTGAAATCTGAACATACAGTGATAGTGTCCTTATGTCATTTCGATTTAAAGGAGGCATCGCACTTTACACTCTTCTGTGTTTTATGTGGAGTTTTGCTGTTTGATAAGAAGATGTATTCGTGGTTATGTTTTGTGTCTGTATCTGCATTCTTCTGCCGATAGCTGCCGATGTCACTGGTTATGTTTTATGTGGAGAAACGTTTCACTGGATATCTGCCGTCTACACTGGAAGCACCGAACTACTGGTCATTGCCCTCAGAGGGTGAATCGTCATAGAAGATGGGATCTGAGCTTTGTTTTACCAGTTAAGACTCATTTTACATTATCATCACAGGTTATGTTTGCTCTCTGCTGGTTTATTGTTTGTTGATGGGTCTGTTTGTTTGTCAGTTCCATGACACTTGGTGGCAGCGTGGGAAACGACCCTCTTTACATTTTGCCGTGCATCTGGACAAAGGGGCGGATCCGGACGTTTCTCTGTCTTCAACTTTGTGATCGCGTGTTTTTGGACATTTTGAAAACCTGCTCAGAGGCCTGATATCTATGAGTGTGTGTAATTTGGTGCAGCTTGATTGAATATGATTGGCCTGGTGAAGCCTCAGCAGAGCTCTATTACTCCCAACTGTTACTATTCTCATTCAATACCTATTTATACACCAGCCTCCAGTTAGTGCCTCCAAACAGGAAGAGATAGAGTTGTTGACAAATACGTTAATGAGCACTTACACTTCTATCTGAGTCCAACCGGTGCAACGTGTACATTCATCTAATTCAGCCTAATTCACTCGTATTGTTGTTGTCCATTAGCTGCATCATAGGAGGAAACTGTGTCACGCTCGTTTGTTCCAGTCCCGTTTTCTCTTTCTGGTGCAGGGATTTGATTTGGTGATTTGATTATGGCAAAAGGAAATATTTATATTCTCTGCTTTTATTTAGCCCTCAGAGAAACCTTCCAAGCTTCTAAAATGCCCATCTGTCTTCATCCTGCAGGAAACACGCACACGAGCATCCTCAAACTAATGAAGCGTCTCCCTGCAGGACGACATTGCTGCATCGCTCCAGTTAACGATATAGGTCAAGAGAGGTTCAGACACAGTTAAATTCATCTCCCAAACAGTCGGCCTGCACCATAATCCTGTGTAATGCTGCGTAAACTGTGGGACTGAACGAAAATGTGTAACTCTCCCCCGAGCAGCGTGAGGTTATGGCAGGAAGGGGACAGGCGTAATCCTCCTCTGGCTCCGTCACTTGTTCTGCAGAGTATTTTTAACCCATCTGCTCATTCATACATATTTGTGTTGGTGATAAGAGAAAGAGGTTATTGGACCCGTTGGTTTGTGCACAGAAAGAACACAACAGAGCAGAAAAAAGATGTGAGTCCAGGTTTAGTGAAGCAGGCTGATGGATGTCAAGGTGGAGAGAAGCTGGAAACAGAAAAGAGAGGCTGGAAAATAGGTTTCTAATCTCCATCAACAGGCAGGGAAAGGATTTCTTATTAACGCCGTGTTGCGTTCAGGCTGCCGGCAACAAGACCCCAGACACTGCAGCCTGCATCAGCTTTAACATGCTCCATTCTAAAACCATTATCTTCTGTTAGCTTTGGTGATTGAAGAGAGTAAATGTTTTATCATAGCAAAAACAAAAAATGTAAAAGCAGGCACGGCCTTCGTGACTTCATGGACGAACTTCAGGACGAACCCGTGTCACCAGCCCGGCTTGTTGGGCTGTGTCCGACGCTGTGCCGGCAGGAGGGAGGGGGACGGGATGCGTTGGCCTGCAGTTCACCCCCCCCGACTCGCAGACCCCTGCTCCAGTCTGGGACACAGTTTAATCTTCTGGAGCTGGAAGCTAAAGACGTCTCATGCTGTGATTTGTGTAAAAAAAATAAACTGCAGGCCAACGTGTTAGTTTTGCAACAACTTATTTGAATGTGCATCATCAAGCTTCGTGCACCGAGCACTCAAAGACCTCAGATTGGTAAATATCTGAAGACTGGACGTGCTGATCATCACCGGGCCGAGTCCTGAAGGGAGACTAACATATACTGAAAGAGGCTGAATTCAGACCTTTTTGTGTAAGTGCACAGAAAGAGCTGAAGTCTCCTGATTGATTGTAGATCTGTGGACCCAGATGTTTGGACTCGGCCTCTGGGTCTGTGGGTGTTGGGTTCTGAAAAGGTGACAAGTCCAGTCTTCGCTCCCTCGCCTCCGGCTGCAAACCCGTTATCTGTGTCCGTCTCGACACTTCATCAACTCAGAGATTTAATGTTTTGTTCCTGTTTTTGGTTCAAATGAAGAACTCCTGTTTTTTATTAGAAATGGCTCCATAGAGGTGGACCTAATTTATTCTGGTGTGTTTTTTAATCTTCCTCGACTGCTGGACCATTCAGCCGGAAGATAATAAACCCATTTGTCAGACATGGTGCTGCATGTGCGTGTGCATGTGTGTGTTAATTACAGCAGCATCGTCGGGATTTGATAATTGATTGCCCTTTATTTGGAACATAATCAGTATTCATGGCGAGGCTGCGGTAACAGTGGCAAAATGAAATGATTCAGGTCGGTGTGGATGAAGCCAGGGTCAGTGCAGCGGCTTCCAGAAGCTGCAGAGGGTGAGAGGGTGAAGAAGAGATCGGACTAACAGGACCTGACGTGGACGACGTCATGTTCACAGGGGGAAGTGTTGCAGCTCTCCGGGCTCCTCGGGGGGGGTTGAGTCGCTGTGGGAGGGAAAGGTTTTATTATGAGCATCATTAGAGGTATTACTGTTGACCAGGGGAGATCAGAGATCAGAGAGGTGTGTGTGTGTGTGTGTGTGTGTGTGTGTGTGTGTGTGTGTGTGTGTGTTTGTGTGTGTGTGTGTGTGTGTGTGTGTGTGTGTGTGTGTGTGTGTGTGTGTGTGTGTGTGTGTGTGTGTGTGTGTGTGTGTGTGTGTGTGTGGACTCGGCCTCCTGTCCCATTCTCCTCCATTAATCACGATGAGAGGAGTTCTGTATTCTGGGTCAGGATGTGGTTAGCTTAGCATAAACACTTGAAACGGGGGAGAACAGTTAGCCTGGCTTTGGGCACCGCATACGGAATTCTGGTAATGTATTTCGTGAAAATTGTCGTAAATTGTTAAAGCACCACTATGTCACTTTAACTTAGCTACAGCGCCCTCTGCAGGCACGCATGAAACAGAACTGAAACACAACTGAACGCTGGATATTACCCATGATCCTCTGCTTCCGGGAACCAGAAGAGCTGCGGCCGTAACGAATCCAACAAACTCTGTTTAGAATTCTTCATATTTTAAAAGTTTCCTGCTGAATATTGGAGATAAACTCTGGTTTTTAATAACTTCTAAGTATCAACATTCATCATCTCTTCCCCCCCCCCCCCCCCCCCCCCCCATCCTTCTCTGTCCTCTCGATCCTCCAGAGTAAACTTCACTTTGAAATGATGCTCTGCAGCTTTACCCTGAAGGTAATTAGCAGAGAAATGACAAATTACTGTCCTCTGACACAAAGAGGGGGAATCATAGACCTGGATCACGTTTGAGATATTAGAGGTTTGCAGCAGCTCTTGGGTTAAAAGAGGAATTTAAAACAAGCGTCACAGCTAAATTTTCACTTGTCTGTCATTGTTCTTCTGGGACGTCGGGTTCGTGGGTGAAAGTGACGGCGTCGCTGAGGGAGATGTCGTTGCCAGTGGAGCGTTATGGAAGCCGCTGGAGTGTGATGATGGAGACGCTGCTCCGGTTTGTTGCAGAGTCACCGAGGAGCCGACAGACAGATGCCAAACCTCCTCTTCATCTGCTGCTGCTGCTGACGGCAGTGACTCTGGAAAAATAGTTTTGCTAATACATAAAGTTCGGGAAATCGATCAACAGGAAGCTGCCTGTTATTTCACTGAAGTGCAGAAGCAAAGGAGGTTTTTACGTCTTTAACACCGGATGCTTTGCACCATTCACGTACATTTGATTGAGAGCAGCTGCTTTTGTCTTTCTACCAGGGAGCTCGTTCAAATGAACCCCACGACTTTTACACGGTTACATCTCGATTCACAGACGAGCGTCTTGCCAACACTTTCAGGACAGTGGTGAGAAACGTCCCAGCTGCCGCGCTCTTAACTCTCTGGCTGGTCGTGACCCACAGACCCAGAGCAGATTGTAAAAACCAGAATCAAGCCTCTTAGTGGATTCTCTCTGTTGGCTCGTGTTTCTGTGCAGTGCATCTTCAACACAAGAGATTTACTTCTCCCACTAGATGTTTGTATTGTACGAGCTCAGTACAGGAGTTTGAAGGTGTCTCTGTTATCTTGCCCTGTACAAGGAGAAGGTGAGACAACATCATCTCCTGTGTGAGTGTTGATGTTCACATTTAAGTTTCATTAGTTAGTTGTTGGTTGTCAGATGAGAGGATTTGCTCCTTGTCATTGTAAACTGAATATCTCTGGACTCTTGACTTAAACAGAGTAAATGAATAATAATATTGTATATCTATTATGTAGAAATATACAAACAGGGGGGAAATATTTAGAAATTGGCTGAAATTGAAATTCAATTAAAACAGAGTTAAAACAGCTGTTTGAAGCCATCGAGGATCTGATCTACAACCGAGTCACCTCTCGAGCTCGAAGCATTTTAAAGTCTAAAGAAGTTCGATAATCTGGAGGAAAAGTGAAGGATGTTTTACTTTGTCTTTCCAAAAATGTAACTTTTATCAATCTGATGAATACAGGAACCGACTTCTGTCTTAAACTGTCTTAAACTGTCTTAAAGGTCTTAAACGTCAGGTTGGAAGCTCCAACTTCCTTTTAGCTGGAAGTAAGAGCTGCAGCAGAACACGAGAATAACTGTGTCGACATGAATGACGAGCAGCACACAAACCAAGTTGGTATTTCCCCACAATCCATGTGTGTGTGTGTGTGTGTGTGTGTGTGTGCGTGTGTGTGTGTGTGTGTGTGTGTGCGTGTGTGTGTGTGGACCACTGCTGCGACACACCCATGTTACTGTGGCGACCAGGGTCTCTCAGTTTTGTCGTGGCTGACTTCAACCACCCTCCACCTATCCTGTGTGTCGGACGCCACAGCTGAGTCGTCCTGGAAACATTAGCTCAGCGGCTAGCGGGTCCCACCTCGCTTCAAAACATGCCACAGCCCCTGAGGACCAGTAAACACCCTCAGCTGGAACCCGAGCGGGAACGGGACAGGAAATGACATCACGAGACTGGGATGGGGGGGGGGGGATTTTGGTGGAGGGGCGGCAATGCTCCCAGAGCTACAGACGTATATTGTGACTCTTGTAATGGACACTAATTGGGAGCCTGAGCGATGTCTCATTCAGAGCTGTCAGAGAGGAGCCGAGCTGCCAGGAGAAAACGCATCGAGTCAAACTTCTGTCATTTCTTCAAACCGAGCGCTCCCGTCGACGAGGGACCTCGAGGAAACGTCTCCAAGCCGTGATGGGAAAGGCAAAACTTCTCCGGGACTTTAGGTCATGTCTGAAAACAGGGTTACACAATAAAAACATGGTCTGAACTCTGTTGTCCAGATGTCAGAGACGCACGTTTAACCACCTCCAGACTTTTTCGCCATTCTCACACCAGACAGAGACACTTCTGAATCTGAATTGTGCGGTTGATGGAGAAGAGAAGCAGTCGTCCTCGTTATTTACACATTATCTCGTGTTGCCGACTCTCTCAGGGCGAGCCAGACGTTCGTCGCCCCCTCTAAAGTGAGAGATTTGTCTAATTGTTTTCAGATCATTTACCTTTAACATTTCCAAATATGAGAGAATCAATTCCCCGAGTCAGAGGAGAAACCCCGAGCTGAAGGTGTGGCCACGACTCTTCCTTCTTCTACTGTACCTGCTGCCTCGTTACCAACCGCTCGACGTCTGTTAAACTTTAATGAGGAGTCAAACCCCCGGGGCTCAGGTGTCACCGCCTCAGTGTCGGTGTGAGACGAGGGTCAGAGGTCAAGAGGGCAACGTCACATGAGAAATTAAAACCAAACTGAAAATAATCATCAGATTAATTCAATCCCTTCCACTGAATGTTCTCACACTGTAGATATCCTGTTTTTGCACAGTATATATTAGTTTTTAGTCCATTTCTTTTATTTCTTACAGCTCCTTATGATTTAATCTTTAAATATTGCTTATTTACTATTACTCACTATCTACTTCACACTGCCCTCTAACTTATCTTATCTAATTCATCATTAAAATAACAATCATCAGCTGCTGTCCTGATAAAGATCTGTGAAATGCTGCTTGCACATTATTGCACAACCATCTTTCTCATTTCAGGTCGTTCTTATCACACTGATGTTTGTTCAAGTGCTCATTACTTATTTATGCTCTAAAAACAGGACGAACTGCATGATTGACAGCTAAGACCGACTCGCGATTGGTTGGACCTCGATGCCGCGGCTCCACCCCCACGATCTTCACCGTGCAGCCGAGGCTCTAAATGCACAGCACGTTCATATCTGAGGTCATTTGTCTTCATTTCTGGAAAGTGGGAGGAAGAGGAGACACGTCGACCATCTTTATTTACAGTCTGAAAGTGATAAATAATAGTATCACACTCGTAGAAGCATTGAGTCGTTTGATTTTTCACGCTTTAAGTACATTGGGCTGATTTTACTTTGACGTCTTGAAGGACTTTTTCAAGACAGTATTTTATACAGTGTGTTATTAACCTGATCACTTCCTCCACATCTATAAAATACTGTGCAGGCTGCAGTTGATTGTGTGTTTGACACTCGGAGTGTTTCCTCCACTGCAGGAGACATGTCTTCTGTCTGCACGTCTCCCAAATAACGGCGACGCTGCTCATGTGCTAAATGAGCTTTTCGGCCCGAACCACCGCAGCTGTCCAAAATAAAAAGTTATTTTGGGCCAAACGTCGGCGCTCGGTCGGTGATTGTCCTCAAACAAAATGCAAATGGGTTTTTGCTGCTGTTGAAATAAACCAGTAAACTGGAGAAAGTGGGACAAACACAGAAATTAGTTTAGATGTGGATCAGCTTCCTCTTATTCAAACTAAAATAACCAACTGTCTTTCCTCTAACATGAACCATCTGAAAATGTTTTTGCTTGATTACAGACCCAAACATAAAACAGTATTTAGTTTGATTATTATTTTGTGATAAATATGATGTGAATAGTTGCCAAGCTGCATCACGTTGCTCAGAGGAGAAACACGAGAGGAGGATGAGACAATTGTTTTTGGTTTAATCACATTCTTACTTCAACCGTAACTACGTCACTGTTGCTGTGCACAACTTGTTGAAGAAGTAAAAACATTATCTGGGTTTTGTGTCATCCTGCGCTCTTGTCTGGTGACGTGTGCGTTTTCAGAACATCAGTTTTGGGAGGAAACTACAACATTTTCATCTTCAAATACATCACATTACAATGTACATGTCCTATTTTATAGATCCTATGAAGTAACTATTTATTGAAGTCATTTACAGAGCGACAGCAAAGGAGAATAAAATGTGGAGAAACTCTCAGGACTTGGCTTTCTGCATTTTCTGTTTTAAGAAGATTTGCATGGAGAAGTTACGTTTATTTATAAAACCAAAGGGACCAAAGAACTGAACAATAAACACATGAAGGGAAGTAGAAGAAAACCGAGGCTCAACAGTCTCCTTAGATTCAATCTCATAAACAGGCCTGATTCAATTATTTCCTGGGAAATCTGTGAAAATATCAGAAAACATCCTTTCTCCAAATGATGCTGTCTCTCCTCCGGGCTCCGGTCAACTCGAGAAGTCGTCCAATGTCGACTCAACAAATCGTTTCATGTGTTCGTCTCTCTGACTTCACTGCTTCCGAATCTATGAACTCTGAAAGGAACCTGCTGACAGAACGTTCTTCGGGGAAGACGAGCTTCCTGCTGTGAAGCTTCAGGTCCAAAGTGACAGAGTCAAACACCCGGGCGTCTCCTCACCTGACGACACACTCCGGTCTGTGGGAGCTGTGTTTGCCTTCCCCACCGCTGACGTCTCTTATTTGAGCTCCGTGCGCTCCAGTTAGCCTCTCGTCAGAAATACGTTGTGTCTGAGGATAATCGACGGAGCCGCTCGGGGAGGAGACGACTTAGCGGCTCATGAAGATGTCACTGCTGATAACGTGACGCACTGAGCCACCATCTTTGTTCTTCTTCAGCCTCGGACATGAACTTGACTCCGTGTCTCTGTTTAGTTCTGGTCACAAGAGGAGATTGGCTTCGCTTGGCTACGGAGGAAAAGTTTGTTCCCATGGTGATGAAAGGGAGAAATATTTGAATCCCAACAGTGGAGATCATCGGATAATACATGATGCAGAGCTGTGATTAAGCTCCAGACACATTTTGACTCATCAACAGTCCAAACTGGAACGAGTTCACAACATTATCTTGAAGAAGCATCGAACTGTTCAGCTTCAGATGAAACTGCAGCTGTGGACTGAGTAGACCAACCTGAGAATCCCAGCTGACGGGAACTCAAAGCTGCAGATTGTTGATTCTCGGTGGGATTTGCACATTACAGGCTTTTCTCCTCACTCCAGTGCAGAGTCCTGAAAAAAAACCCATTGCATAATTTAAATACACATGTGGTTTGGCAGCAGCTGAGTCATAGAGGTAGCTCCTAAAATACTGGCTCCAGGAAGCTCAGCGACTCCTCTGCAGGGAAAACGTCCGACTTCACGATAATGTGAACAGGAGACGAGAGGGAGATGAGTTCAGACCTTTTCAATACTGAGAGACAGGATTTAAACAGTGCAACCGCTGTTAACGTGTCATTTGTTGGTTATTGTCACCTTCGATTCACAATCAAATCCATCTGATTGTCAGAGTCATAGATAATACTGTCTGTGGGCCAGTGGTTTCCCAGCGTTGATTTGCAGCAGCTTCGGAAGGAAACAGACAAACGATGTGATCCTGCTGAGTCAGATCAGAAAATACTTTCATCACGTGTCGCTCCAGAGGTTTTTCAAAGTGGGAGGCGGGTCTCCCCGGGGCGGCTCGGTTTCAAGGGAGGCTCCGTGGAGTGAGATCAGTTCTGAAATGAGGATCAGGAATAATCAGCCTAATTCTGTGTGACTTCGATAAAGAGATCCGGTCGTTTCAGGGAATGTGACTGTGTAAATGCCTCAGGACAGAATTTCTTATTGTTAATTTGTCCGTTTGTTCCATGGGATGTTTTTTCATCTCTTCTTTCCTCTGGTGTGTTATTAAGAAACATTAGGACATTAGAGCATGTGAACCGTTTCCTGTAATATCACTAATTAAAGAAATCAACCTTAATGCCTCCACCTTTTTTAAGCTTTGTCTGAGGCCTTTATATTTAGTTTTTTTGTTAGAGGACTAATTGCTGAAATATTGGGGCTGCATTTTGTTTTATTTATTTCATGGCAGTTGTTGTTTTGCGCTGACGTCTCAGATGCTTCAGTAAATTGTTGATTTTCTCCATTAAACACTTTGTTTTGTGTGAAGAGACTTGACCCTTGACCTTCCTCCTCACCTCCGGACTGACAGGTCTGTTGCTCACGCCTGTTTGGCCTCAGGGTCAAAGATACCGTGCGTGTTGCTCAGAGGTTCGGTGTCAGCACCTCTTGCTCTTTTGTGACTGTGACAGCGTCTGCTGAGCTGATCCACCGTCTCCGTGTGTCGTCACTCGCCGGCCTCGAGGTCTTCCTGTGTACATGACAGCTGCTCCACTGAGGCGTTCACTCATCATTGATGTAGGACGACCCCGAGGCTGGTGGTCGTGACGACTGAGTGGGATGTTCCCGTTTATCAGACGGCTGCTCAGCGAGATGTCAGCGTGGAGCCTCCGAGGAAAAGTCCCGAAATACAAAGAGAAGTTTGCATTTTTGCACGATGGTTTTTTTATTTGACGCCTGAAATAAAACCTGGGGTTGAAATAAACTCAAGACACTTTCACGGTTTTCACGTTACCCACTTGCGAGTATTTATCTGTCTTTAAGAAAAGACTGATGCAAGCGAGCGACATCGAACATGAGTCACATGAGTCACACTGTGGATGAAGAAACAGAGACTCCTCTGCTGGTAATGAGTGAAGGAGTCAATCCACGTTTTTATTCAGTTTACCCGTGTTTAAAAAACCTGACCCGTAGACGAGGACAGAATTTTTGTGGAAGCAGCAAGAACCAAATCAGATTAGAAGGTGGAAGCTTAGTTTGGGTTGAAGTCGTGCAGCAGTGATGTAATTCATCCAGAGCCCGAGTAAAAGTGATTCCTGGAGTTTCTCCACCTCCTCGGTGTCCAGGCAGCTGGGAGGTAAATGATGCAGGCGATGACTCACAGAGGCTTCCCCTCCTCCTCCTCCTCCCTCCTCCCTCCTCCTCCCTCGCCTCTCATCCCGTCTCAGGGTGGATTTCAGCAGCTGACTGAGGCTGTGATGAACACGTATAAAAAGGAAAATGTCATTTATGTAACACTGTAAAAAGCGATTAGCTCCGTCACTGTGGACGAGAGAGGTTACAGACGCGTTCACGTCGGTTTCCACTGCAGCTTTGAAGCTGAAATTAGAAAAATGACTGAGAACATGAAAGTGTAAAAGGTAAACAAGACAGTTACATGGGGATGTTTTTTACTCGAACATTCATCACTGTGGAAGGTTTCCGTCTGATAATCATTCAAACATCCCGGGAGCCTTGTTTTAGTGGAACATATTCACAACATTTCTCTTTCCTGTGCTTCTCGAAGCTGAGTTTGAATGGTCACAATCAGGAATTGTGATATATTTCCATCCCAGTATATATATATTTATTTCTCTTAGTTCCTCCCCTAGTTTATATTTTCTTTCCTTTATGTGATTTCTTGTCTTAATGGGCGTGTGGTCCGCCTCTAGCTGCATATTGAATTCATCAGCTGCACTTGCTTGTGTTGAGCGATGACTCTTCCTTTGGTGTGAAACACGTCGTCCTGCAGAGACGCCGCCTGAACGACTTGTAGCTGAGAGGAGCAACATATGCTCGGTAATACCGTAGCAGGTGCTCGTGCCACCGCGTGTGGAGAAGCAGACTTTCTCCTCCCAACACTAACGCACAGTTTCCCTCTCGTGCCTCCGTCCGACAGCGTCCGCGTTTCCACTGAGCCGCAGAACAGTCGCAGCTCTCGTGTGGCCTCACCTCAGCCTTTGTCTCATGTTGCTCCAGTGTTGAAGCATATTAGTGTGTGTGTGTGTGTGTGTGTGTGTGTGTGTGTGTGTGTCTGTGTGTGTCTGTGTGTGTGTGTGTGTGTGTGTGTGTGTGTGTGTGTGTGTGTGTGTGTGTGTGTGTGTGTGTGTGTACAGCCTGAGGGCCTCTCCTCTAAAGGCAGCTGCTGCCCGGTCGGAGAGCCGTACGACGCCTGATGAAATCACAGATGACATTTTGAAAACACAGATCACGTCCAGCTCGGTAGATGAAGCGTAGCCACTGAAGGATTCTGGGTTATTTTCCCCTGCACAGAGCAGAATACGCTGATTTTCTCTCACCTCTGTGCTTCATCTCTCCCCCACCCCCCCCCCTCATCCTCCTGCGTCAGCCACATTTTCTGCCTCCTGATGAGATGTGCATCGGTGTGAAACGTGCATGTTTAACGCCATCGCGCCGAACACCGAGAGTGTGGCGAAGGAGAGGAGGAATAATCCAGAGGAACACGACGGACACATTGTTTGTTTTTCTGCTTTTCTGTAAAATATTCAGTGTTGCCTGATGCGGCGCTGCCACACACAACAAAAGCTTCCATCCCGATCGGCAGCGATAGCAGCCATGAATATTTCACCGTTACAGAATGTGGAATGTGGGTCGCAACGAGGAAGTGAGGCCTTGCTGGGAGCGCCATGAAAATCCCTCCCTCTCTCTCTCTATCTGATTTTAATGGTTAGGCATTATTAGGGCAGTGTGTGTGTGTGTGTGTGTGTGTGTATGTTTGTGTAGCTCAGGTAACAGAAACCCAGAGGAGCTGAGAAAAGCCAGAGGCAAAGTGTTGCTTCATCTGCAGGAGATATTTCTTATTCTCATTTGATCAGGTGTTGAATTCCCTAAAATGCGAAAAAATGTGTGCGGGGGAAAATGCAAAGAGAGAAGAAGAAGACGAGCAGAATAAGACGAGCAGGTGATTCAAATCCTCTTTAGACCAGATCGTCTAATTTCAGTTTGACCTTCATGGTTTCCTCGGTCAGAGTAGTTATATTTTTACTAGCCTCGACTATACTAGTTTCTATACTAGTTTCTATACTAGTGAGCATTTGGACCTTCCCATAAAAACCATAGGCTGTAAATAAAGATGGACGACGGGTCTTATTTACAGTCCATAATAAAGAACACATAATGCTAATGTGGCGAAGATATTGACTTGAGCAGCTTCCGTTAAAGTCACAAATGGTTAAAATATAATAAAATAGCACCAGTAGATAATAATAAATCAACCTGAGTCGGTTCCTGTCTCTCTGTGTGGATACGAGTGAAACTGAATCTGGCTCGTTCCTCCTCAGCTGTCACAGATCATATGTTATCATCTCTGCATCTTCCCCCGGACGTGAAACCACATTCTCTCCTGTCGCTGCTGTCGCTTCTCCGACGAACGCGTCGTCACCTTTGTCCCGTAACTCAAACAACGACACGTGTTACCACAACAAACCGCAGCGTAGCACATGCTCTTATTGTGAAATAATCTATGTACACATGTAAATCAGGGAAATAATAATCTGAGCTCACGTCTCCAAATCGTTCTGTGGCTTTCTTTAATAATGATATTGTTACTAATGACTGTGGCGGAGCGTTTAAACCACTGAGTGACTCTGATGGTTGTGAGTAGTGTGTGTGTGTAGTGACACCGGTGAGTCACAATCTGTGTTGGGCGTTTTCAAACACTTCATTTATTCCACAATCTTCATATTCAATTCAGAACTCAAAAGCATTTACCATTTTGCTGAAGCTGCATGGATTTGAATGTGAATGTTTCAGTCTGACTACTTTCTAAACTGTTCTAATCCACAACATTGCATCATATTTAAATAATAATAATATAAGTTAAGGCTCTGAATTGTTAATTCAAAGACCTCAGAAACAGCATTAAAGCTGCATTCTGTGATGTATGGCCACTGGGGGGCAGCAGAACAAGTAAGAAGTGTAAACAAAACATTATTAATTATGGAAAAAGTATTAAACCTAATTTGATTGTTGTATAAAATACTGATTTCGACGGACGACGCTCAACAATGTCATCCAGCACGGTCACAGTGAACCTGTGCTGAATGTTGTCTTTCTCGTTTTGTAAAATGCCTTCAGGCCCAGATTCGTGTCGTCTGCACCACATCTCGAACAGTGTGTGGTCGTTTCCTGCCGACAGCGTGCAGATGTTTATTCATCGCCCAGCGCAGATGTTCAGAGCCGACAGAATCTAAGGATGTGGGCGTGCCGCTTGAACGCCGCCTGATCACAAACAGATTCTATAATGAAAATCTGCATAAATGTAACTTTCGTGAAACCTGTGACTTGTTGAAGTAAATATGACAACACCCCATAAACGTCCCATTGCCCTGGTTGAGTCATCACATGCACTTACTGACACAAAGTTTCATATTCATTCAAACCGGTTTCACTGCTCAGTTCACCGAGGAGCCTCGTGAATCTGTAGTCGGCTAAAGTTAGATCCCAGCGGCAGTGTGTGTGTCTGTGTGTGTGTCTGTGTGTGTGGCTGCATGCATGGGTGTGACCACATGTGTCTCCCTGTGTGTGTGTATATATATTTAATGTGTGCACAGCTGTAACACAGGGCCTGGTGCAGTGCCGGTGAAGCCGCAGACAGAGATGCAGTGGCCGTGTGAGAGAGCGGTGGATTTCCCAAGGCGGCCATTAGCCAGATGCACACGAGGACACTTCAGAGCATGTTCCATACGCACGTCTGTGACATCAGATAGGAGGCGCCGGGTGTGTAGCGCCGGGTGTGTAGCGCCGGGCGTGTAGCGCCGGGTGTGTAGCGCCGGGCGTGTAGCACCGTGCATCAGTGTGGGTTTGTATTGTTCTGATGTGTGCGTCTGTGTCAGAACGCACCTCCAGTTCTATTTTAGTTGTTTGTCACCACGCAGGCCACCATCATTTATAGAAGAGAATGTAGGTTGCAGAGAAAAATCCACCAATCACTGTTCAGCCTCATGTTCTTTAAACTGTCTCACATCAAACACAGCGGATCTCTTTAAACTTTCATTTCTCATGTCGACGGGAAAAGAAACTTAACTTTCATTTTCTGATCTAAACATAGAGGATGAAGGAACTCTAACTTATTTCTTACGGACAGTGAGAGCACACACATCATATATCATCATAGGGCTCGATTAAAAACTCTATGGCCATAAGTATGTGGACAGTTTTGACACTTTTACTGTTCCTTTGTTGGCCGGTATCTGTTTTGTGATTTGGATGTGATCTGAAATATATTCACTTCATAATCTTGCAGGGTAAAGAAAATCAATTTAAGAAGCTGGAATCTGCAAATATTTGGCAGTTTTGCTGAAACAGCTCACGCTTTTATCGACCTTTAGAGAAAGAACCAGGTTTAATTAAACTGGAAACATGTATATATATCTTCTTTTGTGCCTTTATTTTATAATTTGTGAAGTTATTTATGACCAATCCACACAATAAATAACTTTATTCTGCAGAAATCCATCTGGTTTTACGCTGCTTGTCTTGTAGCAGTGTTCTTATTGCTGCAGCCGGATCTTGAAATCTGGCAGAAGGACTGAAGAGTGCAGGTCGAGCTCCTGGAGAAACGTGTTCATCAATTAGAAAAGGTTTCAAACACATCCTTCGCTCGTGCATGGGTCACACGTAAAGACAATTTGCTTTGATCCGTGAAACGTGAGCAGGACATGATCTCGTGCTGTAATCTGCAGCGTGCACGTTTGGTGAAATGCAGGAACGTGACCCGTCTGTCTGACCGAACCTTCAGAGGTGCGTTTCCTCGGAAAATGTCAGTCTGAGACACGTGAAAGGACGAAGGCGGCGGCTGCCATGTGAGCGGTGAAGCTCCGGCTGCACGATGGAGGAGGAACAAGGTCAGTGGTATCCACAGCGACGGCTCGGCCTCACTCTCCTGATGGAAACGTCTACAAAATGCGGAGAGGCGAGAGAAAAGGAGAGAAATGAGCCCGTGAGCCTCCATCAGTCCTGGACGCTCACTGCCGGCCTCCAAATCACTCCATTTAAAACCGCAGGGCCCGCGTCAGTCTGACAATGCTGTCACAGCTCCAGCGCCCGGCACCACGTCGTCTCATCCCGCCTGTCACCTGCTTGAGTCATTTCACGGCTCCTGCAGTGCCAACACAATTATAAAGGTGTCGTTGTTTGCAAGGGATTTCTCACCCTCCGTACATTTTGGAGGCCATTTCTGGGCGTTTGCCTTCCCCCTCCCAGTCCCCCTGTCGACGGTCATTAGTCATTCTGTGTAATTGTCGAGTATGATGAGAACTCGGCAGGCGAGCGCCGAGTCCAACGAGCTGTCCCTTTGTCCAGAACGCTGCCGGGACAGTTCACAGTGAGAGACGAGAGGCAGCAGAAGTTTAGACGTAAGGAGGGAGATGAACACGCCACTTCACCAGATGTTCCATTTTCTGTGGGAAAGCTCTTGCAGAATTCGTTAGCATGAATTAGCATTTAACAGCAGACGGACTAATCGGCCAGCAGGGTTTAATCTGTGAAGTCTGCCTGTAAATAACGTCCCTGCTTCTTTAAATTCAAGTCGTGGTTCCCAACCTGTGGGCGACGGCCCCCGAGGGGTCTCTCCGTAAACACTGGGGGGGGGTAGCCACACACACACACACACACACACACACACACACACACACACACACACACACTCTCTGTGGTCGACCCACATTTCAACATTGTTCAGTGTCTCCTGGGTCAAGAAGCAGCGTCAGGCTCGTTCAGACCAGCTGTGTAAAGACATGAAAATGAAGCCATGGGGTCTGATCACATGTTGACATGAGGAGGGCTCGTGTGTGTGTGTGTGTGTGTGTGTGTGTGTGTGTGTGTGTGTGTGTGTGTGTGAAACAATCAATTATTTCATTAGACTGATAATCAATCAACAACCCTTTTGCCCATCAAGCAGAAACACCAGACATTAGTTTGTTCCTGCTCCTCTGCACTGAGCACTGGCTCAGTAAATTGAGTTCTGACTGTTACTCAGACATTTGTTATGATCAATGATCGGTGGATTAATCGTTAAAAGTTTCACAGCACTCACTTTGCTCTTTTTTTACGACATGTTGAGACGACTGCGTTTTTAGCGACGCTGAAATATTGACACCATAACAAACTATGACACATTAAATGTTCTGTCTGTTTGGCAGCAGTAAACGGTTTTTTAAAGAAAAATTAAAATCACGTCTTTAAATCAAGTTTGAAGACACAAGTCTGAAACCACATCTACGTGAATCCTCGTTCTGTCTCGTTGTTATTCAGAATTATTCCAAACAGCAGTTTCCCCTCATGAGAAATGTTCTGTGCTATTTTCAGGCGACAGCTCTTTAGTCGCAGAAGGTGACAAGTGAAACGCTGGAGGGTTTAAAGAAGTGCACGACCTCCCACCGGTTTGATTTTATTCTTCAAGGCTCCTCTCTGTTCTGTTGCCTCCCGAGGGCCGAGGTAGTCCGGGTGAATCCGGAATGAGTCGGGCCATTTCATTGTGTTCGGCCCGAGAGGAGCAGGAGGGATTTACTGCTCCTGGAGAAAAATAGCCAACTCTCCGGAGAGCGGGATCTGGACGCTGCAAACCTCTGGCTGTGAGCAGCATTTTGATTTGTTGTGCTGTTCGGAGAAGAATCAGCCCCGGGTTGTGTTTTTGTTATCTTGCATCGTGTTGTGTTGTGTGTCTGTTTACTATGCAGCGTGTGCTCTGCGCTGACATCACCATCCAGGTGGTCCGTTGGAAAAAGGGTCTGTTAGAAGGAAGATTTACATCAGAGAGAACAACACGTTTTCAATGTGAAACAAGAATTAGGTTTTTGTTGGACACGTTAAAATATTAACCACTAAAAGCACAAGTCACAATTCTTACTTTCAATAGTTTCTATTGCCAAAAAGAAATTTTCACTGACTCAGTTTTTATACTTACAAACAAATTTCTGCCTAATTTCCAGCGATTAGACCTAAAATAAAAAGACAAACATTTTCTTTTTGAAGAAAATATCTTGAAATCCATCTTTTATTATTTGGTAGATAAAAACAATCATTATCAAAAGCGATACCTGTCAAATATAAAACATTTTGGTGGAGATAAAGATGGAAATAATACTTCATTACAAGTATCTGAAATAAGTACTTAAGTACAGTACGTGAGTGAATACACATTTAAATACATTCCACCTCTGGATTTACCAGGATCTTGTTTTAAGGCTTCATGTCGATTTTCTTATTCCACCTCAGTCGCTGAATGGAGCCGATGACCTTGAAGCCAAAAGAAGATGTGAGCATAGTGTGTGTGTGTGAGCGTGTGTGTGTGTGTGTGTGTGTGTGTGTGTGTGTGTGTGTGTGTGTGTGTGTGTGTGTGTGTGTGTGTGTGTGTGTGTGTGTCTGTGTCTGTGTGAGAGATACCGATCTCCTCTCCGTCGGTTCTGCCGTTGTGACAAATGAGAGCTCGGCCACCGGAGCCACATCTCAGGCTCGATGGCGTTGGAGCGATGACTTCACTTTACTCCGTCGCTTCATTCATCTTCTCCATTCTTACGTTTTGATCCATCCATCCGCGCTGCCGCTGCAATGCTTGCTGCCATGGCAACCGATACCCTGCCCCCCCCCTCCTCAGTCAGTGGTAGGGAGAGGAGCATGCTGGGTAATCTGACTTCACCTGGAACAATTCTCCTGGGGGATTTATTTCTGTCCTTGAACCATTTATTTCCCTCATCAGACACCGACTCCCCTGGACTGAATTAACTTCAGTCATTATTTATTTATCTGTCACTGATCCAACTCCACATTTACACACATTATGAAAACTACAATTTGATAAAACACGATGGAACAAGGAGAACGAGCTTTGAATCATTCGTTGGATGAGCTTTTGTTTCAGCTGCTCGTGGCTCTAATTCTTTTTTCTGCCGTCATCGTATTTGCTCCCACGTTGGCCCAGTAAAGATGCGATGGTGGGACGACTGGTATCTCCTCTACTCCCCCATCACCACCATTAAGCCCCTGACTGTGACAGTGAAGCTTCTCATGTCACCACTTTCTAAACCTCGAGGGAACAGAATTGAACAGGACGTAGATTTTCTGTAATTGAAGCTGTAGTTGCTCTAGTGGTTCAACAAAGTGAAATCACAATATACATGTTTTTACAACCTGCAGCCGGTGGAGAGCGATTCTCTAAAGGTCAGAACACCGAGCTGCAACAGGCTGTTTGCTGCTGTGGCACAAAACTAACGCAGGACATTTTCACAAGGTCAAACCGACACGTGCAGGCTGGAGGTTACGTTATTACTGTTTCCTACAGATGAGGTGAATCACCGTGACCTTCTCTTACCTGAGTCCCACCGACCCCACTGTTCCCGCAGAGCCACGGACTCATATTTATTTTTTATTTCAGGGCCACAAATGATTCATGAGAGCTGACTTCAGAGGCACTTTGCACTTCTGCTCCTGAAAGAGAACGCAGCTACAGTTAACAGCTTGTCTGGGTTCAAAAAAGGAAAAAGAAATGGGGGCATTTAAAGCCGCTGTGTGCAGGATTTGTTGGGGTGAAGCCGTGTGAAATGTTAAACGAACACCAACAGCTCTGGAATCTCGTCGTCTTTCCAAGTGCACGTCCTCGTCCTCGTCTTCTTCATGTGTTGAATATCCTGCTGTGTTCTCACATGCACTCGCCTGGGTAATCTCCAGAGTTTTTTACCCGGGAGTTGGCAGGAAAAACTGCGGAGAAAGTTTGGAGCAGCTCAGATTTTCGCGTCCTCACATGCAGATCATTTCAGGAGGATATCAGTGGATGACTTAAAGCAGCTTTAGTATTGTAGTGAATGGGTGGAAGCTCTAAGGGGATTCAGTGAGTGTAGATCTATTCATTTAGAAGCCATTGATATCCACATCTCTATAAGCGTGTTGCAGCAGTGGTAACATGTATGTGCAGCAGCATCCTGCTCATGTGAGTTAAACCAGATGTGTCCTAAGCTTCTGTGTATTTAAACACTTCCCCTATAAAAAGTTAACCGCACGTTAAATACCCTCACATACTTCTGTGTGCAGCCTGTGTGATACCAGGGAACATCAGGTTTGTCAACGTGCAGCCTGACCTGCTGCCACTTCCAGCTTGTACACTAGATGTCCTGACATCGGGTGGTTTGATGCTGCAGGATCACCTCCGCTCGGGCCTGTGCACAGATCATCTCAGGGATCACTCCCAGTCCTGCGGTGTTGGTGTTAGAATCTTCTCTTTCCTTTTTTTTTAATGTGGCTGCATGAAAGATTTACAGGTTTCTGATCTTCTGCCCAAAAGGCCTGGAGCGGAGAGAAGAGGCAAAACAAAGAGTCGTTTCAACAAGAGAGCAATCTGCTCTCGCTTCGGCTCCCTTTGGAAAATCTCTCCAAAGGTTTATCTGTGTAAAACCCTTTTTGTTAACACGTCTATCTGCTGCTGCTGCTGCTGCTGCTGCTGTTTTCTTCAGCGCCACCCCCCCCCCCCCCACGCCTCTCTCTCCCTTCCCTCCGTGCCAGTGGGAATCCCGCGCGTGACGACAGAAGCTGATGCTGCAGTAAAGTCCTGACTGCCGAGCTGCTGAGGCTTTGAGTCAGGACGCTGGAACGCCCTTGATGTGTCGCGCAATTAGCAAAAAGCTGCAGAGAGAGGAAGAGGAGGGCACAAGAGGAAGAAGATGGAAGCTATACACAGTTATTCCCTCTCTTCTAAGGCAAAGGTGACCACAGTCGTCATCTTCCCGTCCTCTCTTCCCCCCCCCCCCCCCGTTTATAGATGTTCAAAATACGAACCATGTGTTTTTCAGGCCTCTCCCTTCCTCAGCTGCAACCCCCACGTCACGCTGCGTTATGAGGACCAAATCCCCCGAGTGGAGACGTCAGCACAACGTTACCAGCTGACCTTCTCCTCTCCTGACACGTGCACGGCGCCAAACACGAGGAAGCAGCAGCGAGAAGAAGCCTCTAGTGAGAGATTGTTATGGTTTGAAACCCGTAGTTTTCGTTGCAGACGATTCTTCCCAACGTACGAGCAGCGGTTTCCAGATTAACACGGTTTCCAACCTGGAGAACAAACCGAGCCACTGGGAGAAAAGCGATGAATCTTCAAATTCGGAAAATGTGTTGCAGGTCGTTGGCCGAGATTTGATTTTACTTTCAGGCGATCCAAATATTATGCCAGGCTTCAAAACTCAATCAAGCCTTTTTATTATTAGATTTCAACCTGGCACGATGTCGATCCCTTATCGTTCGGCCCCATCGCTTGGTGCGAGTGTTGCTGGTGAAGATTACGATCGAGGAAAAGGTCTCGTATCTTCTATCTCGTGACACAACGTAGAAATCTGACTCAACAGTTTAATAACATAATAGGATTTAGTTTAGATTTCATCAGGAGCGACCTCATGCTTATGGTAAACCACTAAAAAAAAGATATCTTGACTTAAAATCAGGGAAAAGTGGCCTCAAAGTTATCTTCCACTCAAAAGAGAGGAGGTTTCACAGTATACATGTTTGTAATATATTGCAAAGGGAGGAGTTGTTGCAGTTCTTTATCTCAGAGTATTATCCAGTGTTCAGCTGCCGCTCTGCTGCACTTAATAATACATGGACGCGTCTGTGTTGTGGAATCCGGCCTCCTGCTGGTATTAGAGGACATGACAGTTCACACTCCAGCCGTGTGACTAACGCCGCGTTGGGCGTGTGCACGTTGCTAAACCCTGTCACTGGGAGGGAGAGTCGTCTGGGTGCAAACACTCGGCTGACGGCAGTTTGTTTGGCTTGTGCTGAGCTTTGTGTTTGTCATCACACGCCTGAGAAGAGACGAGGAGTGAGTGTGTGTGTGGGCGTGGGTGTGCGTGTGCGTGTGCGTGTGCGTGTGTGCGTGTGTGTGTGGGTGTTTGTGTTTGGATTCCTCGTGTTTGAGCAGTGCCGGACTTTCCAGGTTGACTAATTGCTCACCTCCTCATTTGTGTGTGTGTGTGTGTGTGTGTGTGTGTGTGTTTGTGTGTTTGCCTGAGGATAATGATCCCGTCCATGAATCCACTGCAGTCAGTGAAGGTTCAGCTCCTTGTTGTCAGAGAGGAAGTGACTCGGCAGGACCCTTTGTGATCTCCCCCCCCCACCTCAGTGTAAACAGTGCGTCTGAAGTAAATGATGTTGAGTCAATAAACTGTGACTGCAGCAACAGAAACGTTCTGCTGAATCACTGCTGTGCACACAGATGATTAAATCCCCTGCTGCCTGTCGACTGCAGGTTTCTATACATGATGGTAGAGTAACATGTAACCTGTAACGAGATTAACTGAAGTGTTTAAATACCAGAACTATTTAGTTTAGTTAACCCAACACCCCGTGTGGAAACATCCTAACGGGTCACAACTCAAAGTGTCTCGATTCTGCCTGCAGGGAATGTCTTCACATTTTGACCATTTGTCCCTTGGACTCAAAGTGAACAGATTTCAAAGGTCAACGGTCAAAGGTCAGAGGTCACAGTTATATGAGCGTTGAAATGAATGTGTGTGGACTGAAACTGCTCTGCTTGGCGGAAGGTAATTCTAGACGATGATGTTTTGTCTCATCGTCTTTAAAGGTGAACGCAGGCGGCTCTTTAAACTGGAACGTCTCACCCAGAGGAAGTGTCTTGTTTACGAGAGTCTCCCGGAGCAGACAGGCAGCTGCAGCGAGCCACAGACACACAACGAAGATCAAATCACATGAAAGTGTCAAACTATAAACTGTGCTTCAAGTGAGGGGGTGAAAAGCTGAAATCCATAATTAGTTTGATTCGTTTCATACAAAAGATCATAAACAAATGGTTTTCAGCCACTTTCCGAGTCAGGAGGTTGTTAGCCCTTTGTTGGAGTATTCCTTTAAACGTGCACACAAACGTGCACATGCTTATTCAGAGAGCTGCAGTGACAGTTTGGACTGTGCTGCAAAGACCGAGAGAGGCAGAGGTTCACAGCAGATCGGACAGCAGATGAAAAGATGGAAGAAAGAAAGCTGCGTCCAGCTGTTTCACTTCAGTCCGATCAATAATCGTCCAGCCGAGCCCGAGGTGTGAGTCTGTGTGAGTCTGTGTGAGTCTGTGTGAGTCTGTGTGTGTGTGTATTCTGCAGTGCGACCTGTAGAGAAGGAGTCTCGGTGGGAGATGAGACAAAGTGTGAAAGAACCAGATTGTCAGGTCTCATTCTTCAGGCTCTCCTCCCTCCCTCCCTCCCTCCCTCCCTCGTTCTCCTCCTCCTCTCACTCCACCTTCCCCCCCTTGTTCTGCCTCATTACTGTGGCTCTGCTGCGGCCGGAGAACAGGTGGCTTGCCTCCTGTCGGCGGGGGGGGATGTGGAGGAGAAAGCTGCAGATCAGCGGGACTCGGGCCGCACGCGGGAACAGCACGGCGCCGTAAGTGCAGGACGTCGTCAGCGCTCTTTGATTTTGGATGAAATGGCAGCAGAGTGTGAGGCTGCATGTGGAGGGGCTGTGTTGTGCAGGGGGGGGGGGGGGGGGGGGGGGGGGGGGGGGGGTGAGGCTGTTCCTTCTCTGGCAGAAAGCACAGAGATGAGGGTCTTTGATTTTTTTTTAAACCTGCTTGTGTGTCTGGATCATAGCGGGGCTGATGATAATTTGATTTACTGCAGTTTCTTTTATATTTTCCCGTGGTGCTGTCGCTGCCATGGGCATCGTTCATCACACAGACATCAAGGCACCTGCCACTCGCACCATTAAATATATATAAACACACATTACTTACTTTATTTCTCGCTATAAAAACAATCCTCACATTCATCCGTAATGAAAATAGCCCTAAGTTTCAGGCGTGGTCTCTAAATTACTCGAGAAATTAATTAATTGGAATAAATTAGTCAATGTCAGTGATTTTCCCCAGGGAATCGTTTGGTGCTGAGGAAATACAGCGTTGCATTTTTTGATAAATGAATTTAGGCCCTGATGCTCTGCAGCATATTTGATATAAAGCGTTCCTCATTAGAAAGTGGTCCCTTTTTTAATTTGTTTAAATTCTATTTATTATAGCGCTGAGCTGAAATAGCTATTTTTACAACTTCCCTCTTCTACCTGTTAAACCTGAGGTTCTCCACCTGCGGGGGGGGGAAGCATTCCTCTATTTTTATGGCTGTTGACAGGAGAGAGTTTCACCGGACGATAAAAATGATTGTAAACGGTGGAAAGAAATGAAAGATGCTCTGAGCTCTGCTTGTTATTGTCCGAGTCTGAATCACATGTCGCTGAACACGGAGCTCGTGCTGTTTCCACGACGTTTATCTCTCAGGAGAATGAATCCTCCTGCCTACATGCACTTGTGAGATATCTACTTCTTCCTTTAGACACAGTCTGTGGTGCTTCTTGCTTTTTATTTGCAGACTTTATATCTATATTATTCTCATCCTTATTTGTGCATCACTGCATTTAGAAGATTTCCTTTTTCCCACCACACAGGTGACGAATAAACCATCCGCTCATTTGACACATCACAGGTTTTCATCGTTCAGCTCAGGTTGATTTATGAGTCCTCGGCTGCTCGGGCTCGTTTGAGCGCTCACTTCCATATTTCAACCCGCCGAGATAAAATTGCAATAAAAGAGAATCTTAATGCGAAGATGCTAAAGTGGATCCAGATTGCAGCCTGATGTTTAATCAGTGTGAGAGGAGCTGAAGCAGCGAGTCCTTCAGCGACAGACCTCCGGCTTCACGCTTCTGCTCTGTGACGTTTGCAGATGATTCTTCAGACGAGTTGGTTTTGAGGGAAATGTGGATTTGGGCTTCGGTATTTTTTTGCGGATTAATCATCGATCGATCATCAGCAAATTCATCTGCAGCTCCTGAGATCAGTTCGTGGTTTTAGTTCATTTTCAAGCAGAGAACGCTGAACATTAGTTTCTCACATGTGAGGATCTGACTGTGGGTCAGTTAACTAAATTAATAGTTTCCTGTTGCAGTTATATATTGGATACTGGATTAAATATATTTTTTGTGATATTTTCTATTCAAACATTTGAAGTTAGGAGTTTATGAAGATGCCCGTTAGCCGATGTTGAGAATCAGCGAATATGAATAATTACACTTCAAGTCTTCAAACTCTGTTTCGTGTCATTTCCTGCTTGAGAATGTGTATTTATGCTTTTCCTCTTTTCCAGTGGAAACACAAACATTCTTCTCCCGTGATCGACTCCAGTCAACTGTGTCTTATTTATTCTGTGTACAGAAATCCAGAAGATGACGTAATCACAGTGTGAACGGTGCCAAGTTCCCACAGTAACAAGTTCTGTGGTTTCTCTCTCCTCTTCTCTTCCAGGGCGGAGAAGACAGAAGTATTAAGTGACGACCTGCTGCAGGTACGAATGAATCTTCATCCGACGTGTGTGTTTCCTTCTGATGATGTTTTGTGCTTCTCGCCGGAAAGAAAGTCATTATTGTTATAAAGTTTTCCGTGTGAATGAAGGACTTCTTCAAATGGCCTCCAGGCAACGGTAATGAGCGCTGAAATTGAATCTCTTTGTGAGACCGAAGCGCGAGCGTCCCCGTTGACTGACTCGGGCCGCAGCGCTGTAATTGTTCTGATTAATGAGGCCTCAGCGGCATCAGCTCAACTCGGCTGGTTTCATAATGAAATGAGAGACATTTAACTAAGAGGTGATGGGCTCGTGTGAGCTTCACCCGCTGAGCACGACCTGCTTTGTGTACAGATGAGCTTCAGAGACAAACGGCTCCGACCGGCTGGAACTTTATAACAGAACTCTGTTCTCGACAAGGACTCAAGGCCAACAGGGATGTTTCCTCAAACTGTGCATTAGTTGTAATGTATATATGTGTGTGTGTGTTTTAGGTGGAGAAACGTCTGGAGCTGGTCAAGCAGGTCTCCCACAGCACCCACAAGAAGCTGACTGCGTGTCTGCAGGGCCAGCAGGGCGTGGACCTGGAGAAGAAGTCCGTCAGGTCGCCCTCGGTGAGAAGCAAAGACACAAAGACACAAAGATACAAAGCAAAAATCTGTTTTACACATATAAAACACAGAAATGAGTTGGAACATCGTGGACAGGACGCGAAGCCACGACAGGATTAAACCCTAACCCTCACACAGACATCGATGGATTAATTACACCGAATGAAAGCTTAATTATAAAGAGTCTCCTTGAAGTGAACGTTAAACAAACTGATGAGATGTAAAAGATTTAGAAAAAGACAAGGATGGATTTTTTACTTCAGGTCCTTCTGTGATTTATTTAATTAATTTATCTACAGATTTTATTTTTTTCCAGTATTGAGCCACGTCGATCTGTGACTGATTCATTTGTTTGATTGTTTTGTCTTTGTGCAGAAAAAGCTTCCTCTCACAACACTCGCACAATGTTTGGTGGAGGGGGCGGCAGTGCTCGGAGACGAGACTCTACTAGGGTGAGGACACACACACACACACACACACACACACACACACACACACTCACACGCACGCACGCACAGACACACACACGCACGCACACACACACACACACACACACACACGTGCACACACACACACACACACACACTCACACACACAAACACACACACACTCTCTATAATTTAATTGATCATTGATTATCTGTAGTACTGGAAGCATTTTGTGTTAAAAGGCGCTGACATGGAAAGGATTGCTTTTTATCACCCTCTGACCCAGAAGCGATTTTTCTCTTCACATCCAGAAACAAAGTCGAGAATAAACCTTTAATCAACTACAGTAGAATATTAATTAACTCATATTCTGCGTTTATGTAATTTTTTTGCCTGGTTGAACGTGTGTGATGATTTTTTCAAGCTTTGTCAGCATCACAACTTCTGTTATTTCAGAAAACTCAAAGAGAAAATTACAGGAAATAAAAAATGCGCATGTTGATACGTAGCTAGATTTGTGGATGTTTTTATGGTCCCCGATGCCGTGTCCATCACATTGCTGCTTTAATTCTCACGGATCATGTTCACTGTTGCCTCCTAGACCTGGTGATATGTGCTCTTTGGTTTAAACCCCCCCCCCCCCGAATCTTTGCTGATGTTTCCCGGGGTTTCTCGTCCGTTGCAGGAAGATGCTGAAGCTCTGTGGCGAGACGCAGGACAGCCTCGCCCAGGAGCTCATCATGTTCGAGCTCACCATAGAGAGAGATGTGGTCGAGCCGCTGTACGACCTCGCCGAGGTAACGACGGGATCAGAAGGAGACGGCACATTGTGCTTCCTGTGATCTGACACATTTGATTTGGCAAATTAGAATCTCTTGTGTTTTTTAACGAACATTTCCAGTCGATTAAACCCTAAAAAAATGGCCTCAACACACATAATGAGAACAGTAACGATATAACACATTTTAAATTGGACCCAAATTACATCATCTCCTGACTAACAGTCACGTCTGCACACAGACCTACACACACGTGACTTACTGCAGCTGAGACTCATTTGGATTCGTCTGTACATGAACCAGTGAACTGATCTTCTGTCCCTCGTCGTGTTTCACACCCACGAACACACGGCTCTGTCCGCAGGTGGAAATCCCAAACATCCAGAAACAAAGGAAACATTTAGCAAAACTGGTCCTGGACATGGACTCTGCACGCACACGGTGAGTCTGTGTGTGTCTGTGTGTGTGAGTCTGTGTGTGTCTGTGTGTGTGTGTGTGTGTGTGATCAGAGAAACTTCATCCCCTGGGAATAGACGGGTCCTGCAGCTTCCCACTGACTGTCACTGGGATCTGATTGTTCCCAGTGAAGATGGATCATTTGAATCTCCTCACGCTGCAGCTTCCTGTGTGAACTCCTCCCTCAGAGACAGATTCAGTTTGCTTTATTCTTTTCGACAGCCGGTTGCTGGAGGTATTTTTATTTAGTTGTTTTAGTTCAGTTGGACAGTTGCAGCTGTTTATAATAAGTTAATTGATCTTGATGCAGAGAATTTGTGGATTTCCCCTTGAACCATATTGTGCTCATCGCTTTAAGGTGAATTAAGTTGCACAGATAATAAAAAACTGTGATTATCGATGAAATCATCGTCGCTCTGTCGCAAAAAAGATTCAAATCTTCCCTGATGCTTGATTCACCGCGTTTCAGCGTCTGAATCTTGAGGAGTGAGAACCTCTGAGTGACCTTGAAATCCCTGAGTCATCGCGTCAGTGCGGATTTCCCTCTCGTCGAATCAGACACTGTTCTCTGATCGCTGCCTCGCTGTCGCCGCGCCGCCACAACGAGCAGTGACACGGAGAAATGTGATTTTACTCACTGCGGTCCAGGCTGTGACTTCGAGTTATTTATTTTTTTTAGTGACCCAAATCTGAGACACTTTCTGCCGTCATCCCGCTGTGCGCTGAGCTCCTCTGGCAGCGCCGCGTATGATCTCCACTCAGACTGTTCAGACACTCGACTCAGACAGGAAGTCTGGCACGTAGACGGAGAGGAGAGAGAATTAGAGGAGCTGCTCCGGGTGAAGGATGGAGGACGGAGAGGTTGTCACTTTTGACAGTGGAAGACTTGAGTGATTCAAAAAACTTTGTGCAAAGTAGCTGTTGATGTTTATTTGTGTCAGGGCTGACACTTTCAGGGGCGGCCCCCCCCCGGTGACCCGTCCAGGTTGTACCCGCCTCTCGCCCATTGGAAGCCCCCCCCCCCACGACCCTCAACAGGAGAAGTAGTCTAGATAATAGATGGATGGATGTACTAAGTTTATTTGTCATATATTTTCATCTGTACTGTGTTTTCAGGTCGTTTTTGCTTTTGCTCCACTACATGTTTACAATGTGTGTTTTTTTATAAGAAATATGAAATAAGAATCGTGAATGTCTCTGATCAGCTGGCTCCAGCACTCCCCCGACCTTTAAAGCGAGAGACGATGTCTTGTAGCGTTTGACTCCAGCTCTATTTATTCTGACACCATGCGATGTTGTGTTTCCAGGTATTACCAGTCCACCAAGTCGTCAGGACTGTCCAGCAACCTGCAGCCGACAGGGGCCAAGGCCGACCACCTCAGGGAGGAGATGGAGGAGGCAGCCAACCGCATGGAGATCTGTCGAGTCAGTCTTCACTTTTACTTTGAATCAAATAAAATAAAATGATTAAATATAGGGTCAGATCAGAGTCAGGGAAAGACTTTGTACTACATAGGTCTCACAGTTCAAGCTTTATGTTTCTGACTTTTCACGAGACCGATCCTCAGGTTTTCAGTCGTCGCAGCAGAGAGAAGCTCACAGGTGAAACTAACAGGATCAATGCTGTCTCAGCTGTGTGAACAACACAGCTCCCTGGAGCTCGTCATTAAACTCATTCAGGCTTTTTAATGTTTCAGATATGAGTCCTGTGTCTTTCTCATGCTCTTATACTCTTCTCCCTCCAGGATCAGTTATCGGCAGACATGTACAGTTTTGTGGCCAAAGAAATTGACTATGCAAGCTACTTCCAGACAGTAAGTGCAGCGTCCCTGCAGACTGCGACACGAGGGAAGCAAAGAAATGCTCCTCGTCTTCGTCTTCGTCACGTCTCTCTCTCTCTCTTTCCGTCTCTGTGTGTAGCTGATAGAAGTCCAGGCCGAGTACCACAGGAAGTCATTAGAGCTGCTTCAGAGTGTTCTGCCGCAGATCAAAGCTCATCAGGGTGAGTCGGAGACACACACACACACACACACACACATACACACACATACACACACACACACACACACACACACACACACACACACACACACACACACGCACACACACACACACACACAGGATTGTGACTCTTCGATGTGCTGCACTTATCACAGCAGGTTTATATCCATAGCTGCTCTCAGACTCTCTCCTCACATTATCCACAGGGGCTGAACGTAAGAACACTCAGTTGTTCCGAACAATTTCCAGAGTTTCTCCCGCCCAGTCCCCAGGGAGTAACTTCACGGTACTTCGCTGCGTACTTCGTCTTCTACGTGTTTGGCTCCTCTTCTTCATCCTGAGATATTTGTTTCACGTCCGTCACGGGTTAGAAGCGTCATCAACACGCCCCCTCGCTCACTTTATATATATTTTCCAGATATTTTACGAGGGGGCTGCAGGAAAAGTTCCAGAAAGTGTTTGGGCTGTGAGAACCGCAGCTAATTAACAGATGTGTTTATGAGGAAGTCATTTGTTTAAGTGCAGGATTAATTACATTTACTGAGCAAAATATAAGTGCAGCACCGAATAAGAGTTTACACCAAAGAATTTGAGCAGAAACCAGAGAAACTCGACTACAACTCTGACTCTTAAACACACGGAGCCGGAGCAGATGTTTAATTTCACGTTAAAATGGAAATTCAAGTGTCGTCCTGCTTCTTTTAAAATCTGCATGAACGACACATTTCAAACCACCAGCGTCTTTTCACCGGAGCCAGAAGACGCTGTGTTCATGTTCTGTGGGTCCACACATCGCACATGATAAATATCTGTCACCCAGGAAATTCATTCTCTGTGTGTTTTGGTCAGTTTCTGCAGCGGCAGAGCTGCTAATGTGTGCGTTGTGCCGCTGTGCATGTTTATGAGTGTAACTCTGTGTGTGTGTGTGTGTGTGTTTGACAGAGACCTGGGTGGAGAAGCCGTGCTATGGGAAACCATTAGAGGAGCACTTAGCGCTCAGCGGGAGAGATATTGCCTTCCCCATCGAGGCCTGTGTCACTATGCTGCTGGAGTGTGGCATGCAGGAGGAGGTCAGACTCACACACACACACACACACACACATACATACACAAACACACAGACACACACACACACACACACACACACACACACTAATAACTAAAGGGCAAACTGTATCTAATGAGGTCAATGCTACAGTTACATTTCTACAAAGCACTTTGACTTTGACTCTGTGTGATTAGTGTGTGATGGTGAGAAATCCTCTGATGTCCATGGAGCTTCACTGGACCCAGTTCAAAATGATTCCCATTAACAAATCAAAACTAAGTTTATGAAAGAGGTTATTTCCTTTCTAATTTTCCTTTTTTTATAAATTGCATGTAAAGTAAAGTAAATTCAATCCCATTAATGTAGTTGAATTTGGACGTTGGGAGTAATTGATTCCCGACGTTAAAGGAAACTCACATTGACCTGTTGGGCTGAACTGCTGCTGACTCAGCTCGTCACTCGTCTGCAGCGTGTCCCTCGAGTTGTGCAGACGCAGGTTTGGTTTCAGACGAGGACACAGAACGGAGCGGATCTACAACCCGCTGCTATCACTGCAATATAAATCTACTGATACATGAAGGAGGGTCAATAACAGCTGATCTTATCTTATCCAAATGTGTTTGTGCATCTGGACCAAAAAACAAGAGAAAGCAGCTGAGCTTTCTTCCTGTAAAGAGTATTTTTACTTCAGTAGTATTTCAATGTGGTATTTCTACGTGGTGGCAGCGCTGGTTTTTACTCCGTCTGACTCGTCCGCACGTTGTGTCGCAGGGTTTGTTCCGAATCGCCCCCTCCGCCTCCAAACTGAAGAAGCTGAAGGCGTCTTTGGACTGCGGCGTGCTGGACGTGCAGGAGTACTCCGCAGACCCGCACGCCATCGCAGGTGAGCGCCCCGCAACACACACCTGAGCTCCTGAATGGGAATATGAGCCTGTGCTGCTGAGACAGTTACTTCAGTTTTTGGGGGGGGAATAAACAGAATCCACGAGAGTAAATCCCTGATATATTTTAATCCCTGTCGCTGTTTGTATTTATTCCTCCTGCACACATTTCTAATTCCGCTCGTCAGCCTCAGCGGTGAATCAAGCTTCATTTGAGCGTGTTGTGTAAGATCCACATGAGAGGATTGTTTCAGACCTGGTTCGGGTTCAGCTGCCGTGAGACCGTCAGCAGCCAACTGCTCTTTTTTTATAAAGTATTCAGTAGATAACTGGGATTAGCGTCAGACACATTCTCCGTCTTGTGCAGCGAAAAGCAGAATCAGTTTTCTTGGATTCTTTCTGTTGTCGTCACTGATCGGTTTTTTAAATCCAACCCGTGATGGAGCAGCAGAGAAAGACAGAAAAGCTCTCGAGCTCTGATGAAGCTGTTATTGATTTTTTTTGCTCGTCTGTACTGAAGCTCGCTGTCAGATGAAAACATGGTTTCTCCAATATAACATCTTTTCATATCTGTAGCTTAAGAATATGTTCTCGAAATTTCTAAAACAAGTCCTGACTCGTGTTTGTTCATTTGACTTGAGAACAACAGGATCTTATTCTGAAAGAACTTGAATGAATGAATGAATAAATTAGTTGAAAACCAGAATAATCTAAACAAAACTCTCTGTGTGATCATTATTATCTGAGAAGCTTTGTTTTTTAGATTTTATGATCTCATTAATATTTTTTAGCAACTCAGCAAGTCATGTCTGTCCCTTTTCTTGAAAACGCGATATCTCAGAAACGACGTGAGGCAATTTCTTCGGATGACTTTGACCTGAGGATGAAGTTGTAGTAATTTGTTTGTCAAAGGTCAAAGGTCAAGGTCACTGAGGCCTTAAAGCAACTGTTTCTGCACTGCTGCCCCCTGACGGGCAGATTTGATGAATAAACAGGCGTGTGGGTGTTCCTAATAAACTGCTCAGTGTGAGACCCACCTCCTCTATCACAACAAGACCAAACAAAATGGAGAAATGATTTCCCCCCCCCCCCCCATGGTTGGAGCAGAACTTGTGGGTGGAAGTGTAATTCTCAGCGACGGATGACTGGGCTTCTCTCCGACATGTCTCCTCTCTCTGGTCGGCTGCGTTCGTTTCCCCCAGAGACTCGTGGGACGGAAGACAAACAAAACCAAGTCAGGGCTTCCCTCAGTGGGAGACAGCTGCTGTCATTCTGTCTGCGTGTGTGTGTGTGTGTGTGTGTGTGTGTGTGTGTGTGTGTGTGTGTGTGTGTGTGTGTGTGTGTGTGTGTGTGTGTGTGTGTGTGTCTACGTGCACGTCAGTCTGTGTATTTACAGGCATGTTGTGTGTGCGATCGGTGCTAAACACATTAGATACCAGGAATTATTTTGAAACCACAGCAGGTTCCCTCTGGTTTGATGCGTCTGCAGCGAAGAGCCAACTGATTATAACCGAGGCTGAATGGAAGATGAACGCCTACACGCCAGATTCCCCTCCGCCGCCGCCGCCGCCGCCGCCAACGCCCCCGCCCCCCAGTGGGACAGGCTCACAAATTAGATTTCCAGTTGGAGCTAACTCAGTTGAACACGGGCTCATCGTGGGAGGGATGTGGCCACGACTGTGATTCATTTGTCTTCCTGCACATGCTCCAGTAAACACTACTGACGACTGACTGGTTTAATAACGGGACTTACTGTATTCCTCCTGATGGGTTAAAAAAAAATTACATCTCCAAGTTTTGTGGTTTTAAAGTTAATCTGAAATTGACCCTGAGGACGTTTTAATGAGTCTGACAGATTTAACAGATGTTGGCTCATCTCTCTCAACAACAATCTGAATATCCGTGCTGCTTGATGAAGAGATGTTCTCTCTTCTTCCTCCACACGGACGCTGACCCCCCCCCCCCCCCTGCTGTGAACCCTGTATATCACATGGACCTGATTCTGTATGGAGTCGTTAATATGCCAATCAGATCACAGCAGGTTTATCATCATCCTGCTCATGTGCATATGGATATTTCCCCGCTGGTCGTCATATAGACGCCTCGAGCTCCTGCTGACACATCTGCATTATATCTTCATTGGTGTTCATCATGGTTTCCTGTTGATCTCTGCAGGGGCCCTGAAGTCGTACCTGCGGGAGCTGCCTGAGCCTCTGATGACCTTTGAACTCTACAACGACTGGATCCAGGCCTCCAAGTGAGGATCTGTTCAGTATCATGTTGTTGTTCCAGCCTTTTCCAACTTTGTCTTTAGCTTTTATTTATTTATCTCTCTGTCTTCTCTGTCGTTCTGCAGCATTCAAGATCAAGACAAGAGGCTTCAGGCTCTTCTCAGCGCCTGTGAGAAACTCCCCCCCCAACAACAACAACTTTAAGTGAGTCACTGTTTCCATGTTTCCCTCCTGACATCGTCAACCAGCGAAAATAATCCAGTTCATCTCAATAATACAGTTCATCTCTCATGGTTTAATAAACTTGAGGCATGTGTATAAGTTTATGACCTTTTTTATTATTTCATGAAGTCATTGCTTAGTGAATATCTGTTTGCTGCAGCGGTTGAATTAACCTCTTATCACAAAAAACTTTTATTGTGGTTGAAGAAAGAGAATCATTGGCTTTTCTTCTTAGTCTCTGTTTGCTTCCTCAAATCTGAATAAATCCGTCTGAGCTTCCATCAGTTGACTCGTCCATGAAAACACATCGACCTCTATGTGAACCAGTGCTGGGGGGGGGGGTCGGAGAGCTGGATATCTGCTGAAGAACTCGTCTCGTGATCCAAAGGAAAGAAACGAGGGGAGGCCCAGTGAGGAGGAGGAAAGAAGAAGAGGAAAGAAGAAGAAGAGCGAGACACTGCAGCACTTGTCAGTGTCATCATGGAATCGCACAAATAGGGCGCGTTTCCTCTCGGAGAGTCGTCCTCTGAGAAGACCTGTCCGACCCGTCCAGATGATCTGTGCTCGAGCTGCCGGATGTTCACTCAGCTGTGGTCGGGCCCACGATGAGTCATCCAGCTCAGCTGCGTGCACAGAGCCACAGAAACCCACTGGCCCGTTTCTGTCTCAGAGCTGTTTACTGGAATAATGTGATTCAGCTCAGTTTGGGTCACGAAGACACGATGAGAGCAAACTGTTCTGTTTCAAGCTGCTCACTGTTTATCTGTTGTTATATATATTATATATATATATATATATATATATATATATATATATATATATATACTTGAGGAAGGAAACTTCACCTGAATCAACAAGTGCTTTTATTCCTCTGCGCCGCCGACACCCAGATTGTCCGTCCATCCTATTCCTGTGAACATGTTCTCCTTGAGGGGATTTCTTCAAATCTGGCACAAACATTCAGTTGGACTCAAAGATGAACTGATTAAACTTGGTCGAAGGTCAAAGGTCAAGGTCACGTTGATCCTCAGACACTTTGGACAGATCAGTGTCGGGTTAACGTTGAAGTTATAAGTGTTTGAATTCATGTGTCTGTTGTTTTACAGGTATTTGATCAAATTTCTCTTCAAACTGACGAGTACCAGTACCAGGATGAGAACAAGATGACACCCGGAAACATCGCGATAGTCCTCGGACCAAACCTGCTCTGGATGCACAACGACGGGTAAGACAGATGACATCTTCATATAAGAAACATCTTTCTTGTGTTTCTGTGCCAGCGACACGGAGGCATTAGGTTTTCATGGTTGTCCTGACTCTTATGAACACGATATCTCAAGAAGGCCTTAAAGGTATTTCCTTAGATTATGTACAAACGTTCAGTCGGACTCACAGATGAACTGATTCGAATTTGGAGGTCAAAGGTCAAGTTAGTGTTGATCTCCTGTTCGTCTGAGCTCATACGAACAAAATAAAAGTATGTAGACTAAAACTGCACTGGTTGGCACCTAACCACAGGGGGTAATTCTATTATTCTATTATTCTATTTGAAAGCAGTGGATGTATCAGACTGACAGAGAAGAGGGGAAACTGTCTCTCGACTCCAAACTCATTTTCCTCAGTGGAAAATCTGAGCTGCCGGTCGTTGTGATGCTCAAAGTTCCACAGTGCTGTTAACAAAAGGACCAGTGGGCACAAGTCCAACACATTTCCATTTTGAGGAGGCTGAAGGACGCTCGCTTTATGTCTCTGTGTAAATCTCTCTGACTCTTTATCCCTCTCGGACTTTTAATTAGTATTTTCAATAGGCCACATTCCTGAAATGGTTTTAATCTCCTCGCGTCTGCAGCATCGTGAAAATGTCTTAATTGCAGCCCGAGCATAAATCCTCCAGATCCAGACGGTGACTTTTCTCCGTCATAAAAATGAAGTCTGTGTCTCGTCTGTCCTCCGTCTGCTGCAGCAACATCACGGAGATGATGACAACAGTTTCCCTGCAAATCGTGGGCATCATCGAGCCGGTCATCCAGCACGCCGACTGGTTCTTCCCCGGAGGTGAGGAGAGAAAGAATTTACAAGAGGAAGCAGACTGTGTGCATTTTATTTGAGACACTACAACAAGACTTACGCTGTTTCTCTTTCTTAGAAATCGAGTTCAACGTCACAGGGAACTACGGGAGCCCTGTCCACACCAACCACAACGCTAACTACAGCCTGATGCCGTCTCCGGACTTGGATCAGATGGAACGCAAACAGAACGACCAGAGCCGGCGGCCGCTCAGCGTCGCCACGGACAACATGATGCTGGAGTTCTATAAGAAAGACGGGTACGATTCTCCTCTTGGGTATTTGGCTTTTTTTATTTTCAAAAATACTTAACCCCAATTTCCACTGGTGTCACAGCTATGAAGCAGCAACTGCAGATGTTTTAGTTTGACGTGAGGGACGTGCAGCAGAGATTTGCGGGACATGTGAGGTAGAAGAATTCCCCACTGATGACGCAAGTTTCGTGTGAGTAGTGACCTCAGGGAGCAGCTCAGTTTCACAACAGACAGGATGTGGCGTCTTTCTCTGCGACACCTGCCCCGAGTTTCTTCAAGCCCCCCCCCCCCCCCCCCCGACGTCTGGGTGTGAAGTGAGAAACAGAGAGAAACGAGGTCAGGGAGGAGTCAGACAGACGGAGCGAGAGATGACATTTAGTCTGTGACATGAGGAACCTGACAGACTGAGAGCTGTGGAGGAGGATTAGCCAAACAGCAGTTAGTCACTTTCTCCTTTTTCTCTGTGTCTCTTTGAGGCTTTAATACCCCCCCCCCCCCCCCTCGCTCTTATTAGACCCTGAGTGGTCTGAGCCGTCTGCAGCTCAGGAACCACGAGTGGCCCGGCTAATGAAACCCAGACGGGTGCGTGCTGGGTCCGATCGATAGAGCTCAACTTTCAACATCCAGCGCTCCTCACGACCAGGGTCTGGCTGTGAAAGCTCTCTATGTACAACAGATTTCAGATTTAGGAAATGAATGAAAAATGTGCTGCATAAACTTCATAGGATTTTTTGGGGGGCCGACGGCTAAGCTGATATTACGGAGCAATCTCCTAAGATGTTATCAAACCTTTGACGTGACAAAGAAATGTATTTGAGGTTTGATATTTAACAATTTAACCATAAACTTATACTTAACTAACATAACTGAAATAAGTAAGTCGTGATTTTAGGCTTGATACCACACTGATGATTCCTTCATGTCTGTGAATCATGTCTGTGGAGTTTACATGTAAATGAAATGTTCCTGTTCGTCCCTGCAGCTGCAGGAAACCTTCCACATGTGTCCCCGTGTCTTTGGGACATTCTCTGGAATCCATTAGGGAGAGTTTGACCTAATTAAGACTAAATGGAACAGTCATTTTCTCTGTGGGTTTGGTCGTCGCACGTTTCACGCCACAGCTCGCTCTCCTCGATACTCTCAGCGTGAGGCCCCCCCCCCCCCCCGTCACTCTGCTGCTCCCCCGTCTCTGCTCTTGTCTCAGAAGTCGATCCGTCCCAAGTTGCTGCTTAGCTTTGATAATGATGCTGTTGACGAGCCTGCGGAGACTTCCGTGTCGTCCGTGACCTTTGACCTCACTTGTGCTTGTCTCTGTTCTAACACTGCAGCATTAGGAAGATACAAAGGTACAGTATGTGGTTCCTCTTCCTCCATCATCAGTCACTTCATCGTCTGTCTCAGCTGCACGTTGACAGGAGCAGTGTGTGTGTGTGTGTGTGTGTGTGTGTGTGTGTGTGTGTGTGTGTGTGTGTGTGTGTGTGTGTGTGTGTGTGTGTGTGTGTGTGTGTGTGTGTGCGTGTGTGCGTGTGTGTGTGTGACAGAGTGGAGCGGACACTTGAACAAAGCAGCTCTTTCTTTCTGTGTTTACATAAGAAGCATCTTCTCAGTTTCTGGCAGCGGACGGACTCGTTGAGCCGGTGAACACAGAAGCCTCTTGTTGCTTCGTCTTGGCCCGACTGCATAGTTCAGCTACTTCCTGTTTGTCCCGTCACAATAATGGAACAGTTAGAAAAAGCCTGGAAACAGGTTAGAAACAGTTAGTCTGGCTCTGTCCAAAGGAAACGAGAATTCACCTTCCAGCACCAGAACCAGAGTCACATCGGGTCTGGCACCGAATGCTCCATGAAACCAAAACTCTCTTTTGTACACAACTTCCAAATGTGTGAGTTTGTGTCTTTCAGAGATGCTGATGGGTGGATTGTATCTTTTCTTTGGACCGGCGTTCATGCTAAGCTAAGCTAATCAGCCTCATAAGAGTGGAATTGATCTCATGTCACTACTCGTGTCGAACTGTCTAACTTGTTCTAACATTCCCAGTGTTCCCGTCCATTTCCTCCGATCTGCTCTGATCTTACAGTTATTTCAGGTTGTGATATTTCAGGTTGTGATATTTCAGGTTGTGATATTTCAGGTTGTGATATTTCAGGTTGTGATATTTCAGGTTGTGATATTTCAGGTTGTGATATTTCCCGTCGCTCACACGTGAGATAACGTTGATTCTGACTGTTTCCTGCTGAGGCCCATGAGCAGATCAGGCCTCTACAGGTGGATCCCAGTGAGGTTAGAGGCTGATCCAGGGTCAGTGCTGGTGTAGATGACAGGGAGGCGGATCCTCTTTCAGCTGCGGTCAGGGTGTGGAAACTTGACACCCCCCCCCACCACCCACGACCCACTCAACCTCACGCCCTCCCTCCCTCTGCATCTCTGTCCCACTGCAGCATGGGAGTCAGGGTGATGGATACCACTTGGGTGTCGCGCAGGGGCTCGTCGTCCGCGCGTAAAAGCGCCTCCACGCCACCGAGCGTGCACCCCCCCTACCCGCCCACTGACGCGCTCACCCCCGAGCAACAAGGGGAAATGTGCGTCTCCCCCTCCCCCATCCCTCCTCCCACTAGCAGTGACCGAGCCAGGTAAGGCTGTTGTGCCTCATCCTCCTGTTTCACCCCCCCCCCCCGTCTCTCACACACGCCTCCCACCCGCTGCTGCTGCTCCTCGCCACGTGCGCTGCTGCGGCCTGCGACTGACGCCAGAACGGCGAATGATCTTGTCTGTTGCTGCCCACCCCTCCATGAAATACTCATCCTCTCACCTCGTCCCCCCCCCCCCCCCCCCCCCCCCCCCCCCCCCCCCCCCCCCCCCCCCCCCCCCCCCCCCCCCCCGTCATCGTCTGGGATGAAGCATGTCATTTCAAACTGTGTGTTCGCTCTTTAAGTTTCTAATGTTTCCTCTTTTAATGATTCCTCATCCTTGAATGTGTACGAGTCGTTCAGAGTTAACTTTATGCCCGAGTGGCGACGCTGAAGATCTCGCTTCTCTTCAGGCTGCTTCGTGTGTCACAAAACAAAACGCAGAAAAAGTTGGGAAAAGTTCATCCACAGTTCAGCAGAAGTGGTTCATTGCTGCATGTGCATGTTCTGTCTTTGTATTTTGTTTTTGCCGATAGTCCGAGCATCATTAGCAGCATCACAGTCCATTGTCGCAAGGCCCTGCAATGGATGAGGTGACTTCTCTGTTCTATTTCATTGTTGTAATTTGAACTCCAGAGGTTTTCATGTCTTTTCCTCTCCTCCCTCCCAACACCTCACCTGATCTCCTCCCTCACGATGGAACAAACCTGAACCTGCACATCCCACTTCTCCTCAGAAACTAACGTGTTCATCCACTTTAACAGCGTTTCAGCCTCTGGAGACTCAGCTCACTTCCCCATGAAACCTTCATATTTTTATCATTGCAGCTCGGATGATGCATCTTCCAATTGGTCGGAGTCCTGTTACGCCTACCCCTCCCCCGAGGAGGAGAGGCCGCCTCCCCCTTACCCCTCTTCCTCATCCTCTTCCTCCTCCTCTTGCTCGTCCTTCTCACTCCCTCACCACCATTTCTACGCCCGAGCACCTCCGGGTATGCGTCCCGTCGCTCCCAGCCCTGAATCCGTGCCTCCCGGCCCGTCCCCTCCCCCCCGCCGCTCCGGCTACAGCCCACCCCCACCCCCCCACTCTCTTTGCCCGTCCCCTCAGCAGCTTGACGTCAACTCCAACCCCAAACCCAGCTCCCTGCACCTCCCCAAACAGGCCTCCCTGTCCGATGCTCCGCATGCGTCCCTTTCCGAAACGAATGGCTCCACCCTTTACATCAAACCCCCGCTCGTTCTTACTCGTCACGACCTGTTCCTGGGCTCCCCCAAACCCCCCAACACCCCCCTGTCCGCCCCCCCTCCGTGGGCAGCCTGTGCCTGTAGCCGAGAGCGAGGAGCCAAGCCGACTAGGTAAATACAAACCCTGCTGAACTCACTATTAACACACAAACGGGGACCAGAGACGAGAGAGGGATGAGATGAGGGGAGAAGAGGATGAGGGGGATTAAGACGCTTCCAACAACCCGACTCTCTCTCACTAATTCCCTCGGTTTTGTACCCGTCAGTCATGGAAGTCAATGCGCTTCAGGAATTCCATTATCAGATCCATGTTTAATTTAATAGGCATGTATGCAATCCATAACTTTCAGTGTTGCCAGGATATTCAGGAGCCGGTTGCCAGGCAACAAGGGAGATTCAAAGCTTTTTTCCGTGAATACCATTATAACAGTGGGCGTTAATGAGTCATGCCAGTGGGCCCAGTCAACCCTGAGCGGCAGACTGCAGGCTCAGACCTCGAATATGAACAGAAACAACAGATCAGTGTTTGTTGGAGTGAAATCATCTGCATGGCTCCACCCCGACGCTAAATCCCAGCAGCTTCATTCATCCGCTGTGGCTCATCTGCTGAGTGGGAGGGCGTCCGTCCGTCAGTCCGTGTGAACTGGTTCCGTCTTGACCTTCAGGCCCCTTCCTCCAATTGGCATTCACGCTGCACTGCTCTGTCCAATAAGGAAAATCCATTAAGCCATCAGGGTTTATTTGGGATTGTTTGAGCTGCTTCTGCTGCACCACCACAGAGACGACGGTCGCTCGGCGTGTCATCGAACCGCGGCTGCTCTCGTTCGTGGAAACCGGGTTGATAAATTATGAAGTGGGTTTGCACGCAGCTGTAATTTGTGTATGTGTGTGTTGGTTCTTCTCTCCTCAGCACCCTGAAGAACAAGGAGCTGTCTCCAGTGATCGGACAGAAGGGATTCCAAGGAACAGTGACCCCTGGAGGACAGTCGCAGCACTCCGAGCACAGCCCTCACTCCCTGAGGAGAGGTGATAAGAGTGTGACTGTGTGGCTTCACTGCAAAGGCCTGAACGTCCAACCTTCACGTTATTCAACCTGTAACGTTTTGTCTTTCATTGGTTTGCTAAAGTTCCAGCTTCTGGCGTCTCAGAGCCTTTTTCACACACGTCTTGTTTTGTGAATATCCTTTAAAATTTCAAATGCCACAACATCGGTCTCGGTCTGAGCCGAATGCTGCCGGATCGACATGAAGGAGCACAAAGGTTAAATAAACAGATTCAAAGCAAAACTCCTGAGATAAGATGAGACCAGATACACAAAGATAAGAAAAGATGGGATAAGATAAGATTGTAGCTGCATCGTATCTTATATGATGGAGATCTGTTTTATTTTCCTTGTGTCCACAGCAAAGAAACTGGCCCCGATCCCGCCCAAGGTCCCGTACTGCCAGTCAGGAGCCATGTCCGACCAGTCGACGGGTCAGCCGTCTCCAGTCAGCTTGTCGCCCACCCCTCCCAGCACCCCCTCCCCGTACGGCTTCAGCTACCCCCAGGGATACGCCACCATCGGCTCCCCGTGTCAGGCCCAGATGGCCTCCACCCCGTCTCTGTCCTCTCCGCCCTCGCTGGCCGGGACTCTGACGAAGGCCAGGCCGACCCCGAAGCCGCCGCGGCAGAGACCCAGCTTACCTCCTCCCCAGCCCCCCTCCACACCCGGCTCCAGTCCGCAGCCTCTGGACACGTCACCGGGTCTCCTGGACGGTTTGTCTCCTGGGGAGAGCATGTCCACAGGTAATGGAACGGATGACAGCTCGTGTGTGATTTCTGCTGTAGCTCAATGATTTCCACATAAAACACAGCAGCTTTCACAAGAAACCTGATACCAGTCAATGGATTTAACACTAAATAACCACAGAACTTTACATTGCTTTGTGTTTATTGGATTGTCCGCTCACCACTGCACAGATATTTATGTCAATAGTTTTTCTTCCCCTCCACATCGTCGGTTCTAATCCTGTTTCCTTCCTGTCGACTGCTCTCATTGTCTCACCTGCAGCGGTATGAGGCGACAGGTTCAGTGTGATTCTATGTGTGAGAGAAACTTTTAGGGTAAGCAGGCATTTTCCGTGTCAAAGCCTCACCTCCCCTCTCCCCTCCTCCTCCACCCCTGCGATCCAGACCCTTCACGGGGGAGCGACGCTGCCAGTAGACGCAGACTTTGGGATCAGGCCAACATCTGATTCGCAGCCTTGCGTCTGTGGCAGCCTCGCTCCCGATGCCACCTGCTCATCACACCGATCCCAACACCAGCTTCCCTTCGCCGTTGCATGGTGGCTGAGAGCGATGCATGGCTTTTCTGTCCGGTCTGAACAGACCAGGGTGGACGCCTTTATTCCACACCCCTCCCACCCCAGGCTTTCACAGTCACTGCCCCCCCCCCTCACACTCCCACTCCACTCCACAATGTTGTGCCTCACCGCCCCCTGCTGTTCAGTCAGCGCCCCCTGCCTGTGCACGTCGCCCATCACACGTGTTGCACTGTGGATCTGTCGTCATTCTCACCCAAGCTGCACCAGTTGTTCATCACGAGTGTCACTAGTGTGTTAGTAACATGGTCTGAATCAGGTGTGAACGTCAGTGATGCACGATTTCATATAAATGACATAAAATCTTTTTAATTAAATGTTTTATTTCCATCCCCATGTTTGCAGTTTATCAAGGTGAAGCTGTGTAAAGTTTTATTGTTACAGATTGTCCTCCACTGATTTCACAAGTTTTGTTTACTGATCAGATTTATTGTCTCACTGGGGAGAAATAGTCTGAGAGCAGGGAATGAAGATGTGACTGGTGCATTGTGGGAGTTATTGGAATTGACTCAATCTCCACATGCTTTATATAACTAAAGTAAGTTGTATAGTATGTTGTCGTTTATACATTTAGTCTGCGGCTGGTTTTTAATGGTTAAGAGAAATCGTACTGCAACAGCGTCCAATGATATTTTAGACATTTGACAACTTCTAAGTTCCCATCGACACCTTGGAGATGACCAGATGTTGTCAGGCAACATCTGTCAGACCTCAACAACGATCCCGGTTCAACATCTGGTGTAACGACTGAATCCAGCAGGTTTCAGAATGACACGTCCGCATCCTTTTGTTGTGCATCTGATTTATTGTCCTGCTCCCTCGTCGTGCATATCTGATCCCTTCATACCGTCACACTGCTGTGGAGCCCTGACGCCTCATGTGTGGAACATCTGGAACCATCCGTCTTCACTTAACAACACTAACAGTATCTTTTTGTTTTCTCTGCCAGATTCTCTCTGCAACTTGGACATCCCCGTCATTGACATGGAGCTGGACGGTATTTTTGACTTGCCCCACATCTCCCCCTTCAGGAACTCGGTGGCGCTGCTCGGTTTGACCAAAGCCAGAGCCGAGTCGGAGGAGGAGTCTGAGAGCACAGTGCTATGATGACTCCTCCCACTGTTCCCTCTGACACGCCCCCCGCTCCTCCACCGTGTCACTCAACTCATTGACCTTTCACCTCTGCAGCTGGAACTCGCTGTCGCTCCTCATCACAACTCGATCCGGCAGAATAAAAACACAATAAGGTGATCTCCATTCCCACAACCCCCCCGAGGTGTTAGACATGAAGCAGAGCAGGGGGGCGTTTGACATTTTATGATTGGTTTATTTTTTATTTAATCATGTTTTATGTTTGTTTTTGCCTTATTTGATCGACTTGCAATATTGCCTTTAACTTCCCACACGAGACAGGAAGCAGCTGCCAGGAGGAGCGAGCTCCTCTCTGCTGCTGCGCCTGTTTCTCGTGAGGAAGAGCAACACGGTACTGTACATCTGTCCTGCCGACACCCGGCTTCTCTCTGCTTTCTCCCCCCTTCATTCCTCAGGGGTGTCGGCATGCAACCCCCGAGTCTCTGTCCCACCTGAGTGTTCACTGTGAGCGTGCCAGTGTGTGTGTGTGTGTGTGTGTGTGTGTGTGTGTGTGTGTGTGTGTGTGTGTGTGAGTGTGTTGTGATTGCTAATCGTATTATATGACGTTGCACAGTTGGTGTCGTGGAGCATAAACAGGAATGCATGTTTTAGACGTTTAGGAAAATAAGCACCAGGTTGCAAAGAGGTTGAGTCTCGCTTCTCTCTGTATTTACACTCAATCAGAATATCAACCGCTGAATATTTATTGTTTATACTGTACAATTTCCAGAGTTTATGACTTGATTAACATTGTAAATCCACTCAGATCATATTTTGTATCCACTGCAGAGCTATAAAGACGCCACCTTCCTCAGATAGAATATAACGGACGCTGTCACGGAGCAAGTATATAAAACAAACCCCTGAAAAAATGACAAACTCCCCGTGATTACTCATCATTATTTTTGACGGCAAGTAAAGTTACAAGAAATGCTGAACCCAGGGATTGTGGAGGTTTGATGCTGAGGAGCCTGGAGTGGGTCACCAGATCGTTTACAGTTTGTCATCAAGGAAATGTCACGTCCCCCTGTCCTGCTAACAAACAAACAAACAAACAAACAAACAAACAAACAAACAAACAAACACAATCTCCTTGGCTGAGGTAATTCAGTGTAGACCGACTCTGGTGACTCTTCAGGCTCAATGTGGGAGAATCTCCGCCGGCTGTCGGAGCACAGAGACGCAGTGTTTGGTCCTCTGCTCTCAGGAATCAAAAGATAAATTCATATTCCATCCAAAAACCCAGAAACAACAGAAAAGCTCCTGCAGCTCAGTTTCCCTTTCAGCCCTGATCCCCTGATCTGACGATATTTTTGGTCCGTGTTCCAGAGGCAAAAGCAAAGACTTGTGTATACGTGTTTATTTTGATGAGAGTATTTATACAGATATATTTCTGAATACTTTTTACTGGGTCTGAGGAGTCGTGATTGTTTTCCCGCGGTCGCGTCGAAAACCTTTTCAGGAATCCGAGGTTCAGTTTCAGAGAGAACTGGAGAAACGAGGTTTGCGTACGACAGCAGCCGTTTGTAACTCGCCTCGCTGCGGGTTCTGTTGTTTCCACGTTTGTAAGATTTTCCTCTTGTCCTGAGAACGTCCGCGACAAACGGCCTCAACGTCACTGTGCTGCTCCGCCTCTCTCTTTCAACGTGCGATGGGACTTTTGTAAATACCAGAAACGTCTGTACATACGTGTTCTGTATATACCGACCCGGGAGAAATTTAAATATATATATATATATAAAGAGAGAGAGAGAGAGAGAGATATACAAATGCTGTATTGAGAAATATACCTGATGATGAACAGTATGACATTATACTGTACATGTAGTAATGTTCTAGCACAACAACTCCACATTAACACAGAATAACAACAAATAGAATCCGCACAGTTAAAAAAATCGATCTCATGTCACCGACTCGAGTTTAAATCTTAGTTTTTTAGATTTTCTTGCTTTTGTTGCAGATCAGATTCTCGACCGAGATTCAACCTCTCGATCGACAGTTTGAAAAGACGCACAGTTAAACAGTAGAACATCAATTCCTTCTGTACGTGCTCGTTTCCTCTCGCCACGACGGCTCTGATGCTACGTTACATTCAAAGAACTCCAGGATGTCTCGTGCATCATTTTTTACATTTCTTAGCCCGACGTAGATTTTAAAACAAGGTTCCTGTGGGTTTCTACGACGCTGCAGCTTTGAGAGGTGAACAGAGACAACAGACAGATGGTGATCCTCCACAACTCAGAACAGACACCTTCACAGTTGTGTCCTCAAATATATCAAATACAACATAAGCGACCAATCACAAGTCAATCATGACGTTTCCATTTTAAGACCTATACTGCAGCAGCCACCAGGGGGCGATGGAGGCTCCCTGGCTTCACCTTTGTGGGAGCTGTCATGTCCTCCATCTTTATTAACGGTCCATGGAGCAGGAAACTTTTCACAAGTGGAAAAACAACAAATCAAGAGGAAAAGAAAGAAAAAAACACTTTTTTCATATAATTTCGGTCTAAAATTATTATATTTCATTATTTAATCTGCAGATTATTTTCTGGTTTAATCTATTGATCGTTTGGTCGATAAAATGTCAGAAAATGACAAAACAAACTAACAATCACAATTTCCTGAAGCTCAAAGTGCTGTTCAAAACCGTTTGTCTCAGTAAATCCTGAAAACGTTGAAGCTGAAACTATTCAAAATCATTTTTATTGAATATCACAAAATGGCTCCAAGTTTATTTTTCACCCGGTCAGATAATCAGATCAACCAACGAGTCGACTCGGCTCCACCACAGTTCACAGCGGTTACAGGATCCAGTTTGAATCAGGGTTTTTTTTTTTTTTCATTTGAATATTTAAAAACGTCAGTTGTTGAATTTGTCGGCCGTGTTGAGCGGCGTGTGGCGTGTTTGTCTGGATTTCGTGCGTGACGACGTGCCGCTCGTTGTTTTGTACCGAAGGGAAACGGGATCAGCTCGAGGCTTGTACATACAGTAACCATCCACAACAACTTACTAACAATAACCCTGTCGAGCGGAGACTTTCCAGTGTTACAGCTTTTGTAAGCATGACCTTTGAGCACTGAAATATACGAAGGCCTTTCAGTTTTCTTTTCTTTTGTAATGAATAGGTGGAATGTACCGGTGATGTGTGCAGCTCGTAGGCCGTGATTCGGGCGGATTGTCTGTGTTGTGGACTTAGTTTCAAGTCAAAGAAGGGTAGAGGGGTATTTAATTCAGAAAAGTAAGTGTGTACGTCCTGATTTTAGAGGGAGGAAGGTGTTCGATTCGACGTGTCCTGTGTGAAACTCGGCAGCATGCTTCTTTTAATCATGCCTATGAAATGTGTCTCATCTTTTTATCTTAATGTGCGCGTATTTATTTTTTTTAAATAAGTGAATAGATCAAGATTTTGCAAGAGAAGAATAACTCAGTGCTCCCTGTTTTAGTCCAACCCTTCACGGTTGTGTTTAAATTATATTCATGATTTACTTTTTGTTTCCACCTCATGTGTTATTTTCCTGTTTTACAGTATCTTCCACCGGTAAATTTTTTATTGAAAAAAAAAGCACATCAGACGTCTGTTAGGAAATTAAAACTTGTTTTAATGAATTCACACTGAAATCAGACGATGAGGAATAAAAAACCTGCTGCACATGTTTTTACTCTACATGCTTTTACTGTACATGCATGCAGCCATTGCAACTACATCTCCCATCTTTTCCTTTTTTTAATTTGCTTCAGTTCAACTTCCAAGTAACGGGGCCAAAATAAAAGGGAACACTTTAAGCGATCGAGGAATCTTTAAAGACTTAAAAGTTCTGTGTGTCAAACTGTAGAGAAGCTGAGACGTTCGGGGGGAAAAGGAAAATGCCTTTTCTCCGACGTGTTATCTCCCGGTCACCAAGAGGAACAGAGTGTAAGATAAAAGAAGAAGAAAAGATAATCCTCATCCGAATGTTCAATCTATTAAAAATGTTTTTATATAACTTGGATCTCCTGTGCTTCTTGTTGTGAAGTGTCGATTTAAACCCGTCCTGTTGATTTCTCTCTCTGCGTTGAGGAGTCACAGCCGAGGAGCTTCAGGGAGACCACTCGGGTTCTGCAGGGACAGCAAACATTTTAACATGTGTCCCCCTTCAGGCCCTAGGGTTAGAAGGATCCTAGATGTGCCTCTGCTCTGGGGACCATGAACGTCTGGCTCTTCTTCTACTTGAGATATTTCAGTCTGAATCAACTCGTGTGGCTGAAAACTCAGCAGCAAGGATCGTTATCACTGTTGCTCTGAAGCATCCACACAGCTCACAGGCAGTGGAACTACTTCAGAGGGGAAGTAGAAAATCTCAGAACCTGTGGAAATTAATCTGCATATGTATTTTTAGTTTTTTGACTGACGAGGGTTTATAAGTCCAGTGTCGATGAAACATGTGAGATGAGCCGTTACCTTTGACCCTTTGTCCAAAAGGTCAAACTGTGTTGAGGCTGCTGCTTCGGTTAACTTGTCCTGTTGACACACATTTCATGTTGTCAAGTTCACTTCCTGTGACTGGATTCATCACCAGAAACGAGCACAGTTATTATAAAGTCATTTTTTAGATGAATGTTTTCTAAGTCACTCCTCACACAGCAGCTCTTACCAGAGCCCAAGCTGATGTTCAAGGGGGAGTCGTACGTCTGCAGGTGCAGCTGTGGACTCAGGAGCTCGTCTCGAGACAACAACTTCCCTGGAAGCTCCTGAGAGACCAGCAGCTGTGGAGCGTCGTCCGGCACAGATCCAGGGACAGTCTGAGAGAGCAGAGTTCCCACGGTCAGAGAGAGAAACTCACAATAACAGGATCATTTCACTGTTATAAAACGCACCTTCTTGGGCTTTTCGAGGTGCTCGGCCAGTTTGTGGCAGAGCTGACAGGAGACTGCAAACAGCGTCACTGTGCTGTCCTCATCCTCCTCGAACCCCTCATTCACTGGGTCCACATCAGCTGCATCCAGCACCTTCAGCCCGGGACACCAGTTACCCATCGAACCACATCCAGGATACAGATTACGATTCATATTGAAAACACACAGATCGGTGACAAAATGAGGAAGAACGTCCACACGGGACACGGGAGAGAATCGTTCACTATATTCTGGAGGCTCACGGTGACGTTTGTAATCTCAGACATCTGGATTTGTCTCGAATGAATGCAAAGACAAACCTTGTAGCTCCACTGATGGAACATCCTGCTGTGATGGACATGAGCCATGGACACAACCTTTGCAGCTTCAATCAGGCACCTGAGAGGGTGGGAGAGGATTTACTGTGTCACGGAGAAGCAGTGATCAAACGTTGAGGCCTGTGTGCTCCTGTGTGGGCGGTTCATCCTCCTGTCAGTTAACAGATCCATTGTCCTGCTTATTATTAACATCAGGCCTGATTTTAATATTTGATTTGATTTGAAACCCGAGCGAACGATGAAGCATTTGACTAAATCCTGTTTTGGGGCCCCCTCCTCTAAGCTCGGGGGCCCCAGACAATTGCCTGCTTTGCCCAACCTGTTGCAGCGGCCCTGGAGGCGTCACTGGGTGAAGAGTCAGAATGAACTACAGTACATAGTGTGTGTGTGGTCTGATGATCATGTGGTCGTTACCCGTCTGTCTGCAGCTGCATGTCCCTGAGATCTTTGAGAACAGAAAGCAGAACGTCCCTGGACGACTGGAAGAGATCAACACGACAGACCGTGAGCAGAAGATCTCACCTCACAAACCTCCTGCTGTGAAGATGTCACTGAGGGAAAACGTACCTCGATGACGTGCAGCACGCAGGTCGGATAAACGAGCAGCAGGCCCGTCATCTGATCCCATATGTGCTGTTTGCTTAACTGGAAGTGGAGTCTGTCATAATGGTCTGTGTGGAAAACAGCAGAAGAAGGAGTCAGTTTGCAGACGGCTCAGTGCTGCTGGCGACACGGCTCCAGCGTCTCCAGGGGATTTCACTGTGAGTCTTTATGGAAGAACTCCTTGAGAAGCAGCCACGCAAAGCTTTTACAAGGACGTCCTGCAGATACATTCACACACAGAGGTGTGGAGGCTGTAAAGCACTTCAACAAAAGGCAACAAGACTGTTTCTCTGCTTCAACGGCAGCTGCAAAACATTGTGTGGATGTTTCTAAGGAAAGTGAAAACCCTTCACGTCTGGAAGCTGTCCGTCTGTGTGGACGAAACAAACTCGGCCTTTGTGGCTCTCAGGTAATTATCTGGCTGACCTCCCAGTTCTGTCCTGTCAGCGACATCGTGGGGGAGCCGGCCAATCAGGATGAGTCGCTGTAGCACGATCTTCTGCAGAGACAAAGAAGGAAAGTCTCAGAACGGGTCAACACATATACACAGATCATTGTCTCATGCATTTTTAAATGATAAGGCTGTTTTTCGAACACGGAACACGCTTTATTGCAAATTTGTTTTCCTGTTGCTCATGTTTCAAATTTGTTGCTACACATTCAAACCAGGAGCTGTCAGAAAAAAGGAAATGTGTGTCATGATCTACAAGTTCTCATCACATCCCAGAATGCAACAGGAAAACAATAAAGACAAACGTTGATGAAATACCGACCACATCTTCATCAGGCAGATCCTTCCTCTGCTCCATGACATGGTGAAATAAACTAGTCCCAGTTTCCTCCTCCTCTTTCTTCCCCTCTGCTCCCAACCTGTCAGTTCTCTCCATCCTACTTTCCTCCGTCTAACTTTCTCCACGTCTAAACTCGAGCTCTCCGACAGAGAGAGAGGGAAGTGTCAGCGAGTTGCCGGCCTCAGTGTTTGTTAAAGCTCATATCCTGGTAACCCTTTGTTCTCCTGAGCTGTGGAGCAGCTACCGGCCAGACCGCCGCGGCTGCTTTGTGTTTCAGGTGATGGAGCCAACAGGAGGAGGGGGGAGGAGGGGGGGGGGTCATAAAGGAGGGTGAGGAGGAAACTGGATTTGGTCTGAAGCTGTAACTTCTGCCATGAGGCCTTGTTCAAGGGGGGAAACTCTGAATTTCTCATTTGATTCAGGAATAAAATGTAAATTGAACCATTTCCAATTCAAAGTCACATTAAGTTCACACATTATCCTTCAATTCATAAAACCTTAGGCTGTTAGTGGGTCGCAATCATTCAGACTTACGTATGACATGGTGATAAAGACGCTGGATGAAGAACAGGATGAGGAAGACGAGGAGGCAGTTCTTGGTCTGGATTTGGAGTCTGATATCTCTGAGGCTGAGGATCTGGAGTCTAGACCAGGACCTGGACTTTATTCTACAGGATCAAGCTGGGAGTTGTGGTTGAGTCTTGGAATCCAGCTCTGCTAAATGAAGAAACTCCTTTGATGACATACAAGACTCATCTTCTGTATCATCAAAGGATATATATATACATATATTATCATTATATTTAGTATCATTATATTTAGTATATAGTATTATATATTTATAGTCTATGTCACACACCCTGTTCTTGTGTATGACCACCAGGTGGCGCTAGTTTGACCTTTATTACGTCTTACGCGCAGGACGTGACGTCTGTGACGTCACAGAGGGAAGTCCACACTAAAACTGAAATTTTCCTCTGGTGTATTTTTTATTAAAATCATCAACAAAGATCACTCAAACATTCATTTTTTTTTCTTGCTGTAAAACACAAATATGATTTTCCAAATAAAATGAAATAAAATAATAGTAAAATAAAATGTTATGGTCTAATATTTGACATATTAAGTTAATTGTATTATCATATGATTTCCAAATAAAATGAAATAAATGATAACAATAAATGTTAAGGTCCAATATTTGACATTTAATTTAAATTCAAATATTTGAACTATATTTGATTCACTGCGGTACTCTCCCATACATAATAACTCAGGCTATTCATGATATCAAATATACAATTGTGATTATTTTAGCATAGTATTTCCTTCAATTGTTTATTTAAAACATTATTTGATGTGATTCATTTCATTGGATCTGTCTCGTTCCCCCCGGCTCTGATGAGCAGTGAAGTGTGTATTTGGTTTTGGGGTGGACTCCCGCTGCGCTGCCTCCCGCTGAGCTCGGATCCTCGGACAGGCGGTGCAGCCGCTCGGCCTCAGCAGCTCGGACCCGCGGACACGATGGACTGATCCTCTCCGATGTTCAGGTACACGAACTGTTTCTTCTCCTCTCTTATCGTGAACCGGACGAGCTGATGCAGCTGCTGCACATCTGGATGATGGATCCTCGGGCTGAGCTCAGCATCACCTCCGCTCCTCTCTCCCTAGAACACGAGTCTCCTGGTTCAGGATCAGATTGAGAAGCGATGAGCACATCTGACATATTTAAAACGCATTTATTCTAATATTGTTCTGGTGTCTGATAGCGGATGTGATGTGTGGCCAGCACGCTGGGCCACTGCCCCTCGGATTTAAAGCTCCTCACTAAGCATGAGGAATTAAGATCAGTAGGTTATGTATAGATATCGATTTAAAGATCATTTACATTTTGAATATATGATATGAATCATAGAAAACATCAAATTAAAGACAAACAGAGGTTAATTCTGTGATTGTGGTCTGGATGACCTGTCCCTCTGTTTATTACTGGTCCTCCATGGTTATAGTCTAAAGATGAATTATTCACTGGATGAATGAAGTTGTTGAGTCCATAAATAAAAGAGCTGTGACTCTGCGACTTCTATTAAAGGAGACTTGACCAGTCAAAGTCACAGAGTTCCCTCAAAAAGGTTAAACTCTGTCAACTCATATCTTCTCAATCAGTGTCTGAGACTATTTAACATATTTCTATGTTTAGATATTTGAGAAACACTTTGTTCCTGTTCCCGTCGGCTCCTGCTCACAGGGATGCTGATGTTTGCAGCTTTAACTCCAACTGTCCCTGTGATGACCGCGGCTCCAGGCCTCAGTGTTTCCTCTGTGTTCTCAGTTTTCTTTTATTAACCTGCAGTTTGATTTTCCCTTCAGATTCGTTCGCCATGGACGCAGATATGACCCCGAGATTCTCCTCTAAAGACGAGGAGATCGACTTCTGGAAAGCTCTTTCCCTCAAGTACAAGAAAGGGTAAGTAACTAATTATTATTTTATATTATTCTGTATTTTTCTTGCTCAAGGACCTAAACCAACGACGATAAGTCAAATTCAAAGTACGGAACGTTTTGGCTGCAGAGGGAGCGAGGAGCGGCACACTGGGTCAACATCTGGGGAGAAATCATGGACTGTAAATAAAGATGGACGACATGCCGGCTCCCAAAAGTGATGAACACCTCGATGGCCCCCTGGTGGCTGCAGTACAGGTCATACACCTCCTCGATGCAGATGAGAGAAACAAAACAAATTAAAAAACCTGCAATTAAATTCCATAGTCTCTCTGTCTCCGTGGAAACGACTGCTCTCACTTCACTTCAGGAACGTGTGATCTACCTTTAAACCCTTCTCGCTCTGTCATTATAAAAGAGTTTGTAGATCCAGTTTCACACAAGAGTCTCGTGGGACGAGTCGTGGAAACCTCGTCTCTCACATTAAACCTAAAAGCCTCTCGTTGGTCTCTGTCCTCCCATGTTGGTTGTTGTTGTTGTTCTCTCTCTGTTGTGTGGAAACGTTAAGGCTGATAAAATGAGCTGGACCAGGTTCAATTCTTATCTCACAGCTTGTGAGTTAATTTAAAAAAAAACACTAATTGAAATCTCAACAGTCGACAGTAAAGGAAACAAGATGAGACTCACACCCGGTTGTACAAGAGTCTCCAGACAAGGAGCTTCCTGCCGAGTCGAGGCCACGTTCGTCCTGTTTGTGTCGTATTATGTCATATAAGTGTTTTTTCTACAGTGGCTCTAAACAAACCCAAGGACACAGCGACAGATAAGAAAACTCGATCTCAAAACAGAGAACACAACAACACATCGCAGAATCCAACGGCAAAGAAGGAAACATAACGGCAGATAAGAATACATGATTGCAAAAACAACAATAAAACACAAAACATGTTGACAGAGTGTCCATCGTGTTTTCTTATTTGCCATTGGGATTTGCACTTCAGGGCCACCGTAGTTTTCTTCTCTACATCCACTGATGATATTTGGCTTAATGTTGTTTCATTGGTGTTTTAGTAGCTCCAACAATCTTGAGCCTCAACGTTTCTTCTTGACCTGAGAGACAACAGCTTTAGTAGCTTTGGATCATGTCACATGATCTTCATCAGAGTTTGTTCAGTTGTGACGTGAGAGTTTACATTTCATTATTTCTGAGCATTTCAACGTCCACGTCAGTTTGAACATTTAGTTTGAAGTTCACTCTTAAGTGTGGCTGACAAACGAAAACACCGTAATGTGCATTTAGTAGCTTATTTGAACGTGTGACATGGTCTTCAATAGCAGATTTAACAATCTTATAACAACAACAAACTAGATATGTGCATCAACATCAAAAACCAAACCTCAGTGCGTCTTGCTGACACCTCACGTGCACCGGAGCATTCAGAATATAGGATGCTAACTGGGAAGCTGCAGCTCCAGTGTGAATATCTATTCAACCTTTATTCAACCTGTTCAACGTGACGGTTTCCACCGAGCCCAACACCAGCGTTTGGAAATGGAGTTTCTGGCTCAGTGCCACGTCCAGCACTCACGTGATGTGTGTGTGTGTGTGTGTGTGTGGGTGTGTGTGTGTCCATGTGTGCTCATCCATGACCATGTCAACATACTTATATAACCTTCAGTCCTGATGAATCTGCTCCACAGTCACATGTTCTCTGCAGACGCTCTGAGTGGGAGAGATCCCACTTCTGAGACCTGCCGGGGACTGAATGTGTAAAATATCAATCCTGTTCACTACGAGCATTTCTTGGTAAATCCCTTGTTGTGGAATCTCAGCTCTGTTTGCTGGACTTGGTATCGATGCGGCTCCGGAGAGGATGATGGTGTTGGTTTTGTTCTTGGATGTCGAGATGAACCAGATGAATCAGAAGATGATGAATAATGATTCATCGTACGCAGACACTTAAAGACACAAAAAACACGTTTGCAGTGACGACCTTCAGCTTTCAAGCTTTCTTTTTGTTTGAGTTTCCCACCTGCACTTTTAGCTTCGTGCTAAATTGTCTCGCTCCGACAGATATCCAGGGGTTAAAGGACTCAAACACTGTGACGCTGGTGTGGACGGAGCCGAACTATTCAACAGAAAACAACTGAAAACAACAGAAAACACTGTTTGGCTTCTGGAAATATATTTGAAATTCTGTTCACCTCCAATACTGTGATGACATTTCAGGGAGCGTATCTCAAACTAAATCTAACTTAAGTCCAAATGGCTGCTGATGCAATGAGGGAGAAGCCAGAACATTATTACAGGCCTGTTTATTGATTTTGCACTAAATCTATGAAAACTGAAATATCCTAAACTGCTTCCATACGAGTGATAAATCAGGTCTGACTGTACGTGGGCTGTTTTCCAAGTGTAACCGTCGATGGAGGTATCATGGTGTCTCCAGCCTCACACACCAGCCCCTCTGATGCTTTCTCCCGTGTCTGCAGCCTCCAGGAGGCCCAGGAGGAGCTGCTGGAGTTTCAGGAGGGGAGCAGGGAGCTGGAGGCTGAGCTGGAGGCACAGCTGGGTCAGGCCGAGCACCGTCTGAAGGACGTGCAGTCGGAGAACCACAGAGTGAAGAACGAGGTGGAGTCGCTGAAGGTAACTGCTGCCGTGTCTCTCTGTGTCCGGTGGGTACGGATCCAAAGGGTTTTATCAGCTCCGGCTGCCACATGAAGCTCTGACACTGAGACAGGAAGTGATTCTGCCTTCACGAGCAAGAAAATAGGATTTTAGTCCCGTCACAAATGAAAATGTTGGAATGTCACATGTAAGATTCAATAAGGGATTTGATTCGATGTTAAGAAATATTCAAAAACCCAAATACGTCCTTGTGGTGTCATATTTAAGGACGTCAGCTGTGAATGTGTCTTTCACAGCAAATGTAAAATTTATGAGGTGACCCCCATTTTGTATACGCGTCTAAGTTTAACAACATATTAACCAGCGTGTCCTCGAAATAAATATTTGATGCCTTTTTTATATCACCACTCGTCCTTGAGCGCAGTCCCGTGGGAGGGAGGACAACGTCTCGCTGTAACAGCTGCTGCACTTATTTATTTGTCCTGGTGGCCTGCAGCGCTCTGCTCATACATGAGAGTTCACAGGTCATGAGAAGAGAAGCAGATGAAGTTGTTTTCAGTTGCACTCTGACTTATTCCTCATGGTTCAGGCCAAACGTCCTCAGTGAGGATCACGGCTCCGGAGACGGTTTGTGAATCTAATCTGACGTCCCATCTCAACACCTGCTCTGTCCCGTGCTGCAGCTCGATGCAGCTGATGTGTGCGACGCTCATTAATCATGCATCAGGTTGTGTCTCTCGTTCTTATTTATGCTCCATAATCACCGAGAGGCAGGCGGCGCATTTCCGAGATCACGTCTCCAGCCGGGATGAGACGTTGGTGCCAAGGTGTCGAGTCGGGTTTCACTTTTCCAGATTGACAGCAAACAGAAAATGTTGTTGGCAGTTTAAAGATAAAAAGATTTAGAAACACAAACTTTCTAGAAAACAAAACATTTTGGACTTAATATTTTAGAAAAAGGAGATAATGCCGCAACATTTTTAGAAAAAACTAAAAACATTTCAGAGAACAAGGACATTTTAGAAAAACACAACATCTTACAAACCACAACGCTAATTCAGAAAACACAACAACTTTCTACACAACATTCAAGAAAACACGACATTTCACAATGAAGAAAGAAAATAAATACAGAAACAAACCACATCGATGTTTCAGAAAACATTTTGGACACAACATTTTACAAAGAAATCATAAAAAAACACAATTTACCAAACACACAGTCGCTTCAGAAAACCAAAAACGGGGAGAATATCTGTAATATTGAGTTTTGTTTATTAAATGTTGTTACACTTTCTGATGCGCACACTTGTTTCCTCTGATGTTTTTGTGTTTTGCCGCTGTGTGCTCAGACGCCACAGTAACAGCAGATATAGGTCAGGCCCACCAGTGTTTACAGGATGATGTGGATATATAGGTCAAAACAGAGGAGAGGAGGAAAAGGGAAATGAAAAATGGATGATAAGATCTGTGTTGAATCATGTGTCCTGTGTGGAGCTCATACATGTGACCCGTCCTCTGCTCGTCCTGCAGGAGCGGCTGGAGCAGCAGTATTCTCAGAGCTACAAACAGGTCTCCATGCTGGAGGACGACCTCGGACAAACGCGCAGCATCAAGGAGCAGCTCCACAAATACGTGCGAGAGCTGGAACAGTCCAACGACGACCTGGAGAGAGCCAAAAGGTCTGAACGCGTTTTACTGCTCAGTAGAATTAAAAAGCACAGAACCCTCATTTCACAGCCTCCAGCTACTTTGTGATGATACGCTGCCCGAGCTGCAATTCTAATAATTAACAGAGGCGAGAGTGCAATTGATTCCTGGCCTGATTGAATGGCTGTCGCACAAGCCTGAGATATTGATCTCTTGTTAGTACTTGAATAATTGTTCATGAGAAAATAGGGAGTACGATGTTTTTATGGAAACCAAATGAAATGTTATTTTTTGTAGATTTAGCTGGATTTATGATCTTTTGTTGATTTTGAATGTTTCTGCCTCCTCTGACTTCGGGCTCAGAGCTACTATCTCGTCCCTGGAGAACTTTGAGCAGCGTCTGAACCAGGCCATCGAGAGGAACGCCTTCCTGGAGAGCGAGCTGGACGAGAAGGAGTCTCTGCTGGTGTCCGTGCAGCGGTTTAAGGATGAAGCCAGAGGTGATATTGACTAGATTTTCCCCGATAATCAACATGCTGCGTTTCCGCTCCTCTGTGTTCCACTGGGACGGTTTCAAATATCTGCTCTCTCAACAGACTCGTGCAGGACTGTCTTTTGGTTTGTGTCCTCACCGGATGTTTTTCTCTGCAGATTTGCGGCAGGAGCTGGCCGTGAGGGAGCGGCAGGCCGATGTGACCAGGACGTCGGCTCCGAGTTCGCCCACACAGGACAACGTGAAGATGGACAGCGCTGTGCAGGCCTCGCTCTCCCTCCCGGCCACCCCGCTGAGCAAAGGTCTGGACAACGCCTTTGCCAACTCGACAGGTCGCTGCAGCTTCTCCTCCCTCGAGTTCATTAACAAAAATATATGTTCTATTATGCAAGTAGAGGCAGGGAAATAATTCTTTGTGGTTTGAATAAAAACAAACCTCACGATGGAAACAAGAAAATAAACATCTCTCTGCTGTTTTACGCAATTACAGTGATGATTCATGATTGTCTCAGGTATCATTTTGCTCACAGTATTTTCTTTTCTCCCTCCTGCTCAGTTCTATCAAATTGTTACGGCAGCAACTCGCCGCTGACTCCCTCTGCGAGAATATCAGCCCTCAACATCGTCAGCGATTTACTCCGGAAGGTCGGGGTGAGTGATTCCTTCTCACCGTGTTTTCTGGTTCTCCCCCGTTACACCTTCATGTCCAAAGTCCCTGTCTTTCCACAGCGAAGGAGAAACCGCTGTCCTCATCGTCTTCTGTCTCTCCACAGGCGCTGGAGTCCAAACTTGCAGCTTGCAGAAACTTTGCCAAGGACCAAAAAGCCAGGAAGGCGTTCGCTCTGGACAACGGCAACGCCCTCAACGCAAACACAGTCAACTACTCGCAGTCGCTCCATACGTCATATTATGACAAAGCGTGAGTTGACGAGAGCGTTGTGGTGGATTGTCACGTGTCTGATGTGGGGGAGAATCTGAGACCTGTGTGCGTTTTCTTTCAGGACAGAGAAGGTCACATTCCCTGGGTTGATTCTGGGTAATCGTAGCTCCTCGGCTGCCGCTGATTTCTAACAAACCTCTTTTTCTTCATGTAGAAGAAAAGACATTGTTGTGGGTTAACGTGGCGTCTTGGATGCTAACTATTCAAAGGGTGGTTGTGGTGTGAGCTGCCTTCAAACTCTACGCTGATCTGATAGATGCTCTTCCTGTCTAAGGAACTTATATTGTCACTGTCCGTTGTTTGCCTGTGAAGCTACTGGACAGATTCCCATGACACTGGGTGAAAGGATGTGGTGTAGATCAGGAAATGACTCATTCAATTACAGTGTGGATGCACATTTCTTTCCTTTTGTTCAACATTGTGAGATAGGATGTTTTTTTTTAATTCATTTTTGTTGATTTGGCAAAGAATAATTAAGGAATCTTGATTCCAATGAATGCTTCCTAAAGATGAAGCCAAGCCGTCTCATGTCTTTTTATCAAACTGAGGCAGGTTCGTGTTTCCATTCAGAAGAGAGTTCCACAGTTAAATCAGATTTTCAGTAGTAAACCTCTTTCATTTCATGTTGCATACTAAAGATTTAATATGTTGGTTTCATGTTGATAAAGAAACAAACTTTCTTCTGTGCAGTCGACACACTTCCTGCTTGTGTCGCTCTCTGTTCTGTGTTTTCCAGCGTTGGGACTCAAACCGTACAGTGGAAACTGACCAGTAGAACCAGTCAGTCGGGGAAACACTTGTCACGCTCCCCCTTCTTCCAGTTTCTGCTGTCAAGCTCCATATTTAGCAACACGTGCACACACACCGTGCACACGCATGGTTCTGTGAGAGACCTTTTCTGTTTTAATGTCCCTCTCTTGTGTTTTTGCAGCAGGACCGTGAATGGGCTGGAACCTGGCCGCCTGACGGCCATCACCGCCCCTCCTACTGCCTCCTCTGCAGGCTTAGTGCCCCTCGCCGTGTGACCCCCCCCCCACAACCCTAATTCCTGACCCGACACACCTGCCCTGCAATGGAAAACCACATCTAGGAAGAGCCGAGACAAAGAGGCAACGCAAATGTCAAACACCGTAAAACGTTGTAGTGCTGTTTCCCCGTGGGCGCCGCCCCTCCCCGCTCACTCTCTGTACGCTGTTCTCACACTTGTGCTTCGTTCCTGCTGCCGTTGAGGTTCCTGTCTGTTTCGTGTGTTGCTGTGTCTGCTGTTTGCTCACTGGCTTGTGCAAAGATGGCGAAGGCCTCTCTGCTGGCGACACGTCTGAAGATTCCCCCTCAATTTGTGAAACGACTGCACCAAATACAAATCCAAGAAGGGAAATATTATGCAATCGATGTGTTCTTAATGAGGCTGTTGAATCCAATACTGTTTGTGTTTGTTGTTATGATGTTATGCTTTTTTTTCTACAGCTTTCACGAGCAATAACGTATAACATGTAATCGAGTGCCACATGAACAATGTGTCCATGAATTATTGATATTTCATCGTGAGCCTCGGAGCCTGACGCGTTCAACGAGGCGTCTGGGTGATTTGGGATTTCGCTCATCAACCCTGTAATTCGGCTTTAAAACAAAAAACGAAATGGGAGGAGGAGTCTTTGTGTCGTGGGCCAAACGCACCATTAACCTCTGAACTATGTGACATGATGTGTACAGTACTGGTCATATTGATCGTTATTTACAGGCAGTGGGTACAGTGGCGCTGCCGTAGAGTTCACACCAGTAAACCAGCTTTCTTGTATCTGTAGTTTTTAAAACCTTCTTGTTTAATTTATTTCACAAATCATTTTCAGTGCTCTTCGATCCACAACGAGCACTTTGACCTCGTGTCACTTTGTTTTGTTATTTTTATCCAAGTGCAATATTGTCAGTTTCTTTTTTATCGTTTGTGGATTTGATTTATCTCAGACTTTGTTTATGGCATGTTTTAATAAAAGTTGTAATCACTCTCGTCCATTATTAGGGTTGTGATGTTTTGATCAGCTCGTACTGTGGAGCACATGAGGTCGGGCAATTCACTGATTAGCAACTGATTTGATATTTAGCAAACTCTCTGGCTCAAGCTTCTCAGTTATTAATATTTATTATTTTTAAGATGTAACTTTGGCTCTGAAAATCACAGTGTTTTGACATTTAATTTACCAAATGATTGACTGAGATAATGATTAAACAGAAAATAAATACATTTTCAAAATGAACTTCAGTTGCAGCCCTATCTTCAGTGTTAGATTTTTTTTTGATCCATCAATTGTTTAGTCTATTAAGTTGTGAACATACAGAAAGTTGTGGAAAAGACCTGATGTAATGTTTGTCGTCCGAGTGGCAGCAAAACTCTAAAAATATTAAATTTACATAAAATAAGAAAGAACAAATCTTTATATATTTGAGAAGCTGAACCCAGAGGATGATTATGTTTGCTTTAGAAAAATACAGATTATTGAAACAGTTGCTGATTCATTTTCTTCGGATTGCACAGAAAAATAAAAATGTACTTTGACTATCAACCATAATATTTTAACCATCCACGGTAGACTCACAACAAGCTGCTGAATGTGTAATGATGTTATAATCTCCTGCAGACGCCACAAGTCTGACTTTTAAGAAAAACATGTTTATGGGATGCGTCGTTCCTGCACTCATAATTATTTACTCAGTCTTCCAATATTTTATTTTTGCTCGGAAATGTTTTGTGGTCACGGTTAATCTCGTAGCTGGTCGACTTCATGAAACATCAATGGAGAAGATTTTTTAGAAATTTACTTCTGGAACCGGAGAAAGGTATATTTGTTTATATATTTCTTTTTTATATTTTTTCTCCAACTTTATTTACAAACTTGTAAATATTCTCAACACAGCAAATAATCAGCTGACAGTACAGTTCATTGTACATGTATATAAATACATTCTCTAGATGTAGATGATTGAATATTAGTTATAAGGAAAAACTAAAACTATGGACTATAGGAAAATATGTCTATACAGTCTATAGTTCCCTATATAAGAACACTATTCCACAGTCCAATGATCTCAGAATTAGAGAATCCACTTTATCCTTTGATCAACAGAGCTCTTAGATTCAACATTCTTTGAGGTTGCCAAAAGACCAAACACCCAAACCTCAGTAGCTGGTGATGTCACAAACCTGAGACATTTTAAATGAAGGAAACACAATATAATTTACTGGCAGGACTGTTCTGTGACGCCATCCTCGAAGTTGAGGATGTTCAGTTTCCAATCCACAGGATCACCCTCTATGAATGCAGCCTTTACTTCCAGTAAGCTCGTTACCTGATCTCAGTGGGGAGAATATTAATCTTATTGATTAATTTATTAATCCTCGGGCAACAGGGACAAGGGGGCACTGTTGGTTTCTGTCCGAATTTTTGATATGTAAGTTTATGTAGTAGTTGTCCGTGTGAAATGGTTGAATATCTCTTTTAAATCTCTGCCTTGTCTCCCCTCTAACCCTCAGAGCTCTCTTTAAACTCCGTACAACCACAGGCCAGGTTTTCCACATACCCCTCGTGTCTCCTGACATCCTGCGGATCATCATTGAGTTTGCATACACTGGCTCTGTTGCTTCCACAGAGGACAACGTGCAGGAGTTGATGATGACAGCTGATATGCTCAACATAGTTGGCATCATAAAAGCATGCTCCCACTTTATCGGTGAGCACCTCTGCCCACAGAACTGCGTTGGCATCTGGCAGTTCACAAATATCTGCCACAGCTCCGAGCTGCGGTGCAAGGCCTACCGCTACATCATCCAGCACTTTGAGGAGGTCGTTCCCTCTGAAGAGTTCCTGCAGCTCTCTGTGGAAGAGCTTACCGTATTCATTGGCAGAGATGAACTTAATGTGAGGATTGAAAGTATTGTGTTTGAAGCAATCCTGCGCTGGATCGCCCACATACCCAGAGAACGAGAGCAACACATTGCTGTGCTTTTGTCTCAGGTAATATATCTTTCTGTCACAAGTCTAGATTCACTGCAAATCTCCAGCATGTATCCTGACTGCTTTAACACCTGCTGCTTGATTCATTTGGAAAAAACACTGTTGCCTTAAGTTCTGCTTCAGTTTGAGTTCACATTGGCCTATTACCAATATACTATGGGTGTTATCTACTAAAGGTTTGCGCTTGTAAAAACATGTGCAAACTTGATTTCACCAGCAAAAAAACATGCAAGTTGCTCTACTAACGGTGCGCACTGAGGATTGTGTGCAGAATACCACGTGCTGTCCATTTAGTACTAATCCTACTGGATGGACAGCGCGTGTTATTCTGCATGCAATTCTCAGTGCGCACCGTTAGTAGAGCAACTTGCATGTTTTTTTGCTGGTGAAATCACGTTTGCACATGCTTTTACATGCGCAAACCTTTAGTAGATCAGGCATTTAGAGTTTTAAGTTTGACGTGATATCAACTAGTTCCGTTCCCTTGTCCCTGTGTAGGTGCGGCTAGGCCTGACAAGCAAGGAGTACATTGTGAACAAGGTGATCACCAATATGCTGGTGCAGAACAACCTTGAGTGCAAGAAAATAGAAAACAAGTCCCTCCAAATGATATGGCACAAAAACTCACGCAGATCCTTGCGGTCAGGTCTCAGTAACACTCTCGCCCGTCCTCGTGTGCCTAATTCCGTCCTGTTGTCCAGTGGAGGCTGGAGCGACGGCAATCCAATCTGCGATATTGAGACGTACGATTTCCCTGCTGACCTGTGGATCAACATCTCAGACAAGCTGGAGTATCCTCGGGCCTATCACGGCACAGTCTTCCTCAATGGTTATGTCTACTTTCTCGGTGGCTTCGACAGAGTGGAGTATTTCAACAACGTGGTCAGGTTGGACCTGAGTACACACACCTGGCAGGAGGTGGCGCCAATGCACTACCGCCGCTGCTACGTGAGCGTAACCGTGCTGAACGGGTTCATCTATGCCCTTGGCGGCTCTGACGGACTTGTTCGACTCAACACTGCAGAGCGCTACTGTCCCGAAACCAACCAGTGGACACTTATTGCACCAATGTACCTGCTGAGGAGCGACGCCAGCTGCACAGTACTGCATGGCAAGGTTTGTTATATATGGAAATAATAATAAGTAGTAATAGGTAGTATTAGTCACCTATTAAAACCAAGACAAGACCTGGGTACTCACTGCTGCTCCTTCTCTCCTCAGATATACATTTGCGGTGGTTTCACTGGGACCGAGTGTCTGCAGACGGCTGAATATTACGACCCAGAAATCAACCAGTGGACAATGACCAGCCCAATGAGCACTAATCGAAGTGGACTCAGTGCTACTGCATATAATAACCAAATCTATGTAGTAAGTACACGAAACACTGCTGACATCTGATATTTTATTTAAAACCACAAATGTCAACCTCATGGTGGCGCTAGAGAAGTTGTCAGAGGATTATTTACCTCTGCACCTAATTCCACCCGCTAGCTGATGAGATATTTTATTCCTGATAGAAGAGAGACAAGAATGTAAACCTTCTAATCCACCAGTCCAACTGTCAAACTGCCTTCTACTTTATTCTGTGTATTCAAATCCTTTTCCTCCTCCAGGTTGGTGGCTGTGACGGTCACTCCCGTCTGGCGACTGCTGAGACCTACAACTCCCAGACCAACACCTGGCACCAGCTGAGCCCCATGTTGACTCGCCGTAGCAACTTTTGCCTCGATGTGATACATGACAAGATATATGTCGTTGGGGGCTATGACGGCTCCGCCATCACTCAAATGGCAGAGGTCTATAATCCTCGCACTAACGTGTGGTATGAAATCTCTATGCCAGATATCCCCCGCAGCGGAGCAAGCTCCTGTGTTGTGACCGGAATCCTCAACATGGCTGACTACACGTTATCTCGAGACTCACTGCCATATTTAAATTTGGACATATTTGACGAGAATTCATGGGACTCTGACTAACACTTTCTGAGGTTTCTGGTATAACTACAGTATTTCCTTGTTTAAAACTAGTCTTATATAGTCAAATAAATACCAGTAAGCGAGAACTGGGTAAGATGAGCCACTTTTTACATTTGATGGTTTTACTGCAAAACATTGAGTTTGGTTCTGCCAGAGGTTTCTTCCAGTTGAGGGAGTTTTCCTCTCCACCGTCGCCAAAGTGCTGCTCATTGTGGGAACTGTTGGGTTCTCTATCAAATATTTGAGGTCTTGACCTTCTATGTAAAGTGCCTGTACAAATAAAATTGAATTGAATCAATTGTTTCAAACAATAGTTACTATACATCCCTCGGGTGGTTGTGTACCCATGGAAATTAAAACAAGTTATTTAATTATTATGGTTTCAGAACAATGACCCATCAAATAAAGTTGGTGAAGGATTAAACATTGATCTTTGTGTGTTTGCTACAGGAAGAATGTATGTGTACAGGTACTTTTGAGCATTTACAGCATGTTTGTGTGACTTAAACTTAACATCAGTCAACAAGGTATTTATGACGTTAACATTGTAACACTTGTAACGGTGATCAAACATCAACATGAACTTGTAACAGGGACACAGAAAGAGTTTGTGTTAGTGTATGTATGCATGTCTATGTATGTTTGTGTGTACATGTGGTTGTGTATGTGTGCAGTGATACAATGACCATTGGCTCAATTAACCCCCGAGTCACAGGCTGTTTACCCAACAAGCACCATTTTGACTAAACTGTTTCACACAGTAGCTCAGATCAACCTTTAAAAAACAAATGTATAGATTCAGTCAACAGAAATGCTGGGTGGTTTTATTTTGAAAAGGTTGTCCTACAGGAAGTGGGACATATTGGACAGAAACACATTGAAACTGCCAGAAGATCCTTTTCTCTGTGTATTCTGCTATGAACTGCGCGCGGAATGCGGAAAGCACACGAACACTAAAAGAAAAACGAACAACAATTAGTAAAACAGACTTTCCTCTGCTCCAGATGATGACGTGTGTCCAATAACCATCACAGGAGACAATAACCAGGAAGTATTAACATTTGTGAAACTCTGAACTTTCCATATAAAATGCTAATCGTTCAGTAATGATTTTTTGTGATGTGTAATCATGTGTTGTCAGTGCTATTGGCCTATAGTTCATTGGATCTGATGGATACTTCCCTGGTTTCAATCGCCGCCTCTTTCCATACCTACCTGCTTTAGCATTGCATAACTGATTTCCTCCTTCCCTGGAGATGTTAGCCCAGATCTTTCTATTGCTCTCCTCGATTTCTAGTATCGTCCCTTCTCTCAAGAATTCCAGGATGAGCTGATCTCCTCCTTGCCTTTCATCTCTTGCCTTCTTCAGTCAAGTTATCAGAACTATGGATTTGAATGAGTGCTTTCCCTATCATCTAGCTAACATGTTTCCTTTGATGTGATGCAGTTCAACAACCCTACAGTCCTTTTACCTCAGAATTGCGGAATCCGAAATTCCTATGATCCCACAGCTGTTTGATGCACAATTCTTTTATCCCATATGACTTATATTCAATCCCCTTGATGTTGGTTGCCATCCGCAAATAAACCAAACAAAGAAGAAGGAAGGAGAACACAAACCAGATACAAATTCAAATGAAGGGAACATTGTATAATGAACTCCGCCTGGCAGGACTGTTCTGTGACGCCATCCTCAAAGTTGAGGAGGTTCAGTTTCCAATTCACCGGACCATCCTCTATGAATGCAGTCCCTACTTTCAGTAAGCTGGTTAAAGCTGTTTCAAAACTCCAAACTTTGCCAGAATTTCCCTTTTCACTTTGTCCCTTGCTAAAACTGGTTTATATTGTAGTTGTCCGTGTGAAATGGTTGAATATCTCTTTTAAATCTCTGCCTTGTCTCCCGTCTAACCCTCAGAGCTCTCTTTAAACACTGTACAAACACAGGCGAGGTTTTCCACATACCCCTCGTGTTTCCTGACATCCTGCGGATCATCATTGAGTTTGCATACACTGGCTCTGTTACTTCGACAGAGGACAACGTGCAGGAGTTGATGATCACAGCTGATATGCTCAACATAGTTGGCATCATACAAGCATGCTCCCACTTTATCGGTGCGCACATATGCCCACAGAACTGCGTTGGCATCTGGCAGTTCACAAATATCTGCCACAGCTCCGAGCTGCGGTGCAAGGCCTACCGCTACATCATCCAGCACTTTGAGGAGGTCGTTCCCTCTGACGAGTTCCTGCAGCTCTCTGTGGAAGAGCTTACCGTATTCATTGGCAGAGATGAACTTAATGTGAGGAATGAAAGTATTGTGTTTGATGCAATCCTGCGCTGGATCGCCCACATACCCAGAGAACGAGAGCAACACATTGCTGTGCTTTTGTCTCAGGTAATATATCTTCCTGTCACAAGTCTAGATTTACTGCAAATATACTAACAATATAGTTATAAGTGTGACGTGATATCAACAAGTTCTGTTCCCTTGTCCCTGTGCAGGTGCGGCTGGGCCTGACAAGCAGAGCGTACATTTTGACCCAGGTGATCCCCAATAAGCTGGTGAAGAGCAACGCTGAGTGCAAGCAAATAGCTGAACATTCCATGTGTATGATATGGCACATGTCCACAATAGAACCCTTGACGTGTGGTCTCAGGAACACGCTCGCCCGTCCTCGTGTGCCTAATGCCTTCCTGTTGGTCACTGGAGGCTGCAACAACGGCGGTCAATGTTGCGATATCAAGGCGTACGATCCCATCGCTGACCACTGTATCAACATCTCAGACAAGATGGAGTATACTCGGGCCCACCATGGCACAGCCTTCCTCAATGGTTATGTCTACTGTATCGGTGGCTTTGCGAGAGAGCGCTATTTTAACAGCGTGGTCAGGTTGGACCTGAGGACACACACCTGGCAGGAGGTGGCGCCAATGCACTACTGTCGCGGCTACGTGAGCGTAACCGTGCTGAACGGGTTCATCTATGCCCTTGGCGGCTCTGACGGACTTCTTCGACTCCACACTGCAGAGCGCTACTGTCCCGAAACCAACCAGTGGACACTTATTGCACCCATGTACTTGCTGAGGAGCGACGCCAGCTGCACAGTACTGCATGGCAAGGTTTGTTATATATGGAAATAATAATAAGTAGTAATAGGTAGTATTATCTTTTGTAGTTGTAATATTTCTGTATTATTTGTGTGTGAAAACACAGTCAGCAGTTAAAAACAAAAAAAGACCTGGGTACTCACTGCTGCTCCTTGTCTCCTCAGATATATGTTTGCGGTGGTTTCACCGGGGCCGATTTCCTGCAGACGGCTGAATTTTACGATCCAGAAACCAACCGTTGGACAATGACCAGCCCTATGAGCACTGTGCGACGTGGACTGAGAGTTGTTGCATATAATGATCAAATCTATGCAGTAAGTACACGAAACACTGCTGACATCCACATCACCCAAAAAGACTAGACTATAGCTGCTTTGCACTGAACGTCGTAGTTTGTCAGTGTTTTCCCCCGGAGGAGGTGCATGTGTGAACGCAAATGTCCGAGGGAGAGGTTTTGCAGAGAACTTCCTGCTGTGTTGTGCATGTGTGAGAGGAAAACACCAAGATAGACCTTGTATTTATGACGAGATTTATTTTTAACCACAGACAAATGTGCATATTTTATCAGTGTAACTACTTGATGAGATTAATTGGTCATTTAATAGTGCAAATGTAAATCCAGGATGTTGTGTAACTGAAGAAAAGTAACGTAATGTGCAGTAGGAGTCCGCGCCTGGCTAAATGTTAGCATGCTAACTTTGTGTAATATTCACTGAGTTCACCATCGTAGTTTCTTAAAGGGATAGTTCAACGAAAAATGAAAATTCCCTCATCTACTCACCACTTGGCCGATGGAGGGGTGGGTGGGTGAAGGGTTCGAGTTCTGGAGTTTAAGGGGTAAACTTTGTTGCAGCAGAATCCAATAGAGACTTCAGACGTAATAAAACAACAGAAAAACATAACGTGACATCAGAGAATCATCTGTTCATCTGAACCAAATTACCCAAATAATAATCTGGACCTTTTAATCCACGTCAAACTAATCCAACCTCATTCTACTTTATTCTGTGTATTCTATACAAGGTACATTTTTTTTCTCCATTCAAACCCTTGACCTAAATATTTTCCTCCTCCAGGTCGGTGGCTTTGACGGCATCAGCCATCTGTCAAATGTTGAGGCCTACCACCCCCAGTCCAACACCTGGCAGCTGCTGAGCCCCATGTGTTCCCAACGCAGCAGCTTTTGCCTGGAGGTGATAGAAGACCAGTTCTACGTCATTGGGGGCTTCGACGGCACCTCCATCATTGAAAACATAGACGTGTATTGTCCTTATACTGACCTTTGGGACGCCCGCAGAGCCGTCATCTCCTGCAGCTACGCAAGCTCCTGTGTTGTGTCTGGAATCCCTAACATGGCGGAATTTGTGATATCTCGAGACTCACTGCCGCACTTTGATATGGATCTAAGTCCGCGCTATTTCAGCTGCTAGCACTTGGACACGTGTGCTCTCTCTTTGTCTCGCTCACATCAGGAATTTTGTGACGAATACATGTTTTGATACCTTTAATAGCGAATATGATGTGTATTATACGTATTATACCTGAACCTCCATCCTGCCCCTGTAAAGAAGATAATAACAAATACGCACATGGTATAATTCTGAGATGTTTCTGCTTGTGGTCATTCCGTCATTTTAATTATGAAAAAATACCAAATTAAATCACTGTTTGTTTTCTAACGTAACAATTTGCCATTCAAATACCGTGGAGAGAAGTTCAGGAGTTCAGCTGCTTTGACACGCAGTAAACAACACGCAGTAAACAACAAGTAAACAACACGCAGTAAACAACAAGTAAACAACATGCAGTAAACAACACGCAGTAAACAACAAGTAAACAACACGCAGTAAACACGCAGTAAACAACACGCAGTAAACAACAAGTAAACAACACGCAGTAAACAACAAGTAAACAACACGCAGTAAACAACAAGTAAACAACATGCAGTAAACAACACGCAGTAAACAACAAGTAAACAACACGCAGTAAACAACACGCAGTTAACAACACGCAGTAAACACGCAGTAAACACGCAGTAGAGACAGTTGAACGTGGGTTCCAGGCTTTGATAACATAATATCTGAGGTTGTTATGAACAATAACAGGTTTTTAATTGAGTTTTAAACGGAACAAAGCGGAACCTTGCTCTCACGTCGCCGTCGTCGCACGGACTCTTTAGTTGGACGGACCGAGCAGAGGAGAAGCAGGAAAACAAAATGTGTTTTGATTCCAAACTGTGAAATAATGAAGAGAATAAAGACGAAGCGACGGTGGAGGTGAAGCTCAGCCGGTGGACATGTGGAGGAAAGACCCGAGGAGCGACTCCACCGGAGGAGCCGAGCGGTTTGAATACTTACAGACTCTGGTGACGGAGTTCCAGGACACGGACAGCGGAGGTGAGGTGTTGTTTAACCGGATGAATCCCGGAAGTTCAACCGGAGACGATCACAGAGAATCTGTACGAGGAGCTGGACGTTTAATAAATCCTTAGTTTTATTATTAAAGGGCAGAAAGTGTGATGTAAACAGAAAGGAGGCTGTGGAGGATTTATACTAATCTCACATGTTTAGTCTGATAAACTGTTAAACGTCCACAGATTGAGAAACAGATTGATAAATTCATTAATCTGTTCATTACACATTTGTGAGTTTGTCATGATCAAATATGAATAATTGGATTATATTCTGAGGCAGGCACAAATATTGATATTTAAGAGTTTTAAATAATGTGGTGACGTTCACCCACACAAGATCAACTGCTCATTTCATATCATGCATTAAAACACACTCATGAGAAAATATATCAAAGCATCGCTGCTTCTAAATAATCGTCTGTACTTTGATCAGCCAACACAAGGCTGATATCGATAATAACCAGCAGATCTATGATTCAGGCTCTCGTTTTAATGAATGTGTTCAAAACGTTTTTTATTTTTTTAATTGCTTATAAAATGTTTGTCATTCCATCAGAGGCCAAGGAGCAGGTGCTGGCTAACCTGGCCAACTTCGCATATGACCCAAAGAACATGGAGCATCTGCGGGAGCTGCAGGTGACGGACCTCTTCCTGGACATGTTGACGGAGGAGAACGAGAACTTCGTGGAGTTTGGGATGGGTGAGTATTACGCCTGCAAACCAACCGTCTCGCTCCTGTTGACTCGTCACGTCGTCCATCACCTGTGTCGTCTGTGTGTCACGTTCTCAGGAGGGTTGTGTAACCTCAGCATGGAGCCGCAGTGCAGAGACATCATCCTGCAGGGCAGCGGGATCAGCTTAGTCACCAACTGTCTGTCGAGCCAGAGGGAGGAGACCGTCCTGTCAGCCATCACCACGCTCATGAACCTCACGACGCCCAGGTCGCGCTCCGAGATCACGGTCCCAGCCATCCTGCAGTGCATGCTGCGCTTCTCCCTCTCGGAGAGCCCCCGTCTGCGCAACCTGGCCGCGGTGTTTCTGCAGGACTGCTGCACCGAGGAGCAGGTGGCCCGGGCAGAGCGGCAGATGCAGGGACAACAGACAGCAGTCGGGATCCCGCTACCCAAAGACAGCTGAGGTGTTCACACGGAAAAGAGATGTTTCCTCTCTGTGAGCGTAGGCAATGTCTCGTACTGTGCGGCCATACGTGTGTGGACATTACAAGTGTAAAATGTATAGTGAGTGTTTAAAACAAGAATCTGGTCACAGCCCGTCAGTCCAACAGGGAAATCCCCTGCAGCTGAGGTTCTTTGTCTTCTTGTGCACGTTTTAACAGACGATAGAGTTTAGTTGCTGTGTTTTTTCTGACCACATGAGGGAGACAGGAGAGTTTCAGTTGAACTGAAGGGTTCTGCTAGTACCTTCTGCTGTGGACCACACAGTGCGAGCCTAATGTCATAAATAATAGATACCATCTATTTTTGTAGAGTTCAAAACAATTTGTCCAAAATGTTTGAAGTGTTGTGACTGATAGTGACTGATATTGTTTGTAAAACCAGGCTCACCATCTGCAGGAGGGTCACGGTTAATGTCCTGAAATGTAAAATCCAAACCCAAAATATGTAGAATAAAAAAGATCTCTAAATAAACCTTGAGCCAGGAGCGCTGTTTGTTTTCTTCCCGCTCTTAAGAGCTATTTCTGGGCCCAGTCCTCCAGGTCTAGACACGTCGACATCCGATCCTGCAGCCCAGCGTCAGGTGGACTGCACATGGAGCTCAGACTCTGGAGGAAATTACTTGCAGCTTTGAATGTGTGTGTCTGGGATCCTCGCTCGTTTATTAGCCACAAAGTTTTCATTTCTAATCAGCGTGTGTTTCTGAAGGGAATTCCAGAGGCTGAGGAGGCGAGAACATTCCACCGAGGTCAATAAAAATACCTTCATTCTTCCCGTAAAAAGAGAAACGCCAACGCCTGGTTTTAATAATGTCATACAAAATTTAATTCATCTTGATGTAAAAATATTTTTCTGCAGGATAAAAACGATCTTCACATTGTGACTGGGTGCAGAGTCTGAGCTCAGTTAACAGAGTTTAACATCATTTTCACTTTCACATTCCCAGCTGCTTCTCAGCCTCCTCGCAGAGTTTGTTCTTCTGCACCTGCAAAGAACCAGAATAGGCCGGTTTAATACTTCGTGGTCAAACATGAGATATAATAAGGATGTTTCCATCTAGCTCTAAAATAAGAATAATTGTATTTCCTAAAAAAATCTGTAGCTAGAGCTTCATTCAAGGGCAGCCTGCAGCACCACTGTACACCAGCTGAAGTCGGGACCACTGGACTGGGGACAAACCTACCGACAGGTTTTCAAATGTGCGTCGGGTGCAGTCGTGGAAAGAGCCGTTGACACTGAGTGGATTCTTCTGGTGCAGTTAAGTACAGCGTACTGAGGGAGGCTGCCTTTTTATCTGGGTTCATCTAACAGGACAGGGTGTGCGTGCAGACGAGCTAATAGCTCCCTCTCCCTCCGGTCTGGGGGCATCTGGGGGCAACGCCGTGTCTACAGTAAATTATTTCAATCAGCGTCCCAGGAGGGAAACACCAGAACCAGAGGGGAGTTGGTGTTTTTGTGTTGCACGTCGCCCCCGCCTTATTTATCAGAGACTATTACAGCAGCTGCTAAATAAACATCTGTGTTCATGTCATCTCAATAAACTCAGTAAAATCAAACTCATCTGTCTTTTATACGTTTACAGGAGAACGCAGCTCTGCAGGAGCTCAGCGGGGGAACTCACCTTTCCAGTTACAGTGACGGGGAAGCTGGTTACGAAAAGCACGTAGCGAGGAATCTTGAAGTGAGCGATCTGAAAGGAGCAGAGTCAACGAGTTTAAGAAAAGGAAGCTGAAGCCGACTATGAAACATTGAAAATGTGCTTCACCTGATCCTTGCAGAAAGCTTTGATTTCCTCTGCAGTGCATTCCTCGCCTTCTACCAGTTTGATACAAGCACAAACCTCTTCACCCATATGAGCGTCCTTAACTCCGACCACCTGATGAACACAGAGAATAAAAACCATGAACCTCTGACGTGCAGTGAAACTCTGAGGAAACATCAGTGATATCATGTTCTAACCTCACAGGAAGAGTTACTGCATTAAAAACAACGCTACGGGAAAACAAGGCAAAATAAACCAAATGTCCAGTGTTCAAAGTATTTAGTGACAAACCGTAGAAAACAAACTGTAACAGGAGTTTAATCTCATTCTTCTGAGTTTAAATTTTCCATTTATAAAAACTAGAAAATGCTAGAAAATATAAATTAGATGAGAAGGGAGAGATCAGTCAATATATGGCAAGAAGGAAAATAAAAAGTGTGTGTCCAGATGTACGTCAACTTAAATTTAAAATTTATAAAGAATTAATACAGTTTAATGCAACTGACCTCCAATGTCCTAGTATCATAAAGTTACTGTTATTTTTAATATAACGTTGAGTCGATCCCACCAGATGGTGTCGTCCTTTTCTTACTTTTTTACTTTTCTTATTTCGACTTACAAAGTCAGGAAGCAGATTTTTTTATATTCCCGACTGGTCACTTTATTAGGTACACTTTTGAAATCATATTAAGTTCTTTCATGAAGACCAGAGAGTTTCTTGTGATTAAAAAGCCAAAACACCTGATGATGTTCAATTTATGGCAGTTATATTAAATTGCAGGAGTAAGGCGTGTACCTAATAAAGTGGTGACTGAGTTTATAGTTATGCCCTTCCCCTGTATTTACCACAGTGTTAAATAGGACCAGTGTGCTTTGAAGTTTACTGTGCGGATCCTTTTTTTGAACACACAAAGGTTTGGTTGATCTTTTATCCGGTGCCTCGATGTGTAGCGCTCACCTGTGCCTCCACCACTTTGGGATGCGTGTGCAGGAACTGCTCAATCTCAGCCGGGTAGATGTTCTCTCCCCCTCTGATGATCATGTCTTTAATTCTGCCCTGAATGCGACAGTAGCCGAACGCGTCCATGCTGCCGATGTCGCTGCAGGAAACAGGAAACGTTGTAAACATCAGCAACTGGAGTGAAAATCCAGTTCTCCCCTCTGGTTTCAGTGTCGTTGTCACTCACCCAGTTTTGTACCAGCCTTCTTTGCTGATGCACTCCTCGGTCTTGGCCGGGTCGCCCCAGTACTCCAGCATCACGCAGTATCCTCGGATCATAATCTCCCCCGTCGTCCCCAGAGCTGCCAGCTCGCCAGTGGCTGGGTTCACTATTTTAGCCTGAAGAGATTTTAATCAGCAAATAAAGTTCATCACTGCACGGAGTTACTCGTGACATGAAAATAAATGTGCATCTAATTATTTTATATTTGCGTCATCAAGCAGGTGTACCTAATAAAGTGGTCACTGCATGTGTAAAGTGATTTTGGATAAATATTCCTTTGTACATTAATTTTTGCCTAAATCCTTTGAGGTGTGTTGTTGGAAAATGATAAATCATTGTTGTTTTATTCACTACAAGTCAATAAGGTATATTTGTAATATTGTATTAAATTTTTAAAGTGAATAGAAGTATTTGGCATAAGATAAAGATAATTATATGAATACTGTAATTTGGAGTAGCGGCAGGCACGTGTGTTCTCCAGCCTACGTGTGGATCCACGTGCACGTCGTCAGCGACAGACGCCTGAAGAGGATTTCACAGACTTGAGCAGTGCTGATTGGACGTGTAGTGACTGGGACCCGGCGCTGGGCCGACGTACCTCGATGTGGTCCAAGATGTAGCCGACCGTCTCGCTCTTCCTCTCCGCGTTGTCCAGCGGGGAGGCGCAGAACGTCACAGGGCTGTTCTCCGTGGTCCCATACCCGATCTGCCAATCACACAAACAGGTCGAGTGTCACGTCTTCCCTTGTGTTCAGTTTGTGCTCAGCGACGTGACGTATGTGAAACCACTGAAACCACTGAACTTAACTACTTTACAAACTTTACACACGACCGGAGCTCGAGTTTCTTTGATGCTTTAGTCATTCAAATTAAAACCTTTCAAGAGGAAAAGTGCAGTTTAGTTGCATAAAATATAAAATTCACTGTTCACAGTTGGAGATTCAATCAGAGGCAGAATAGGGACGAGTGTGCAGGACGTTTCAGACGAGGTCACTCTGAGGACGTTTACCAGGAAAAATCAGGGAGGAGACGATATTCCCAATAAAATGTTAGATTTGTTAAGTAAACTCTAGATTCCATTTATCCTGGACGGGTCCATTCATCTTCACTGTTTCTGAATTTACCTTTATTATTAAAAGCAGGTGTAAAAGTATTTCTCCTAAAAGAAGCTTTGTTCTCAGATCTTTTCTGACATCCAGCTGGCGACAGGCTTTGAAAAATAACTTCTCGATGTCTTGCAGTGGAAACCTGATCACTGCCTTCGCCCTCAACAACTAATGGCTCCGACTGAAAAAGGCCGTTACATGTGACACGCTCACACTTTACTTTCCAAAAGACAAAAAGCACCAGGAATGCACAGCGGTATTTAACCTTTCATTCCTGGGATGATGGCAGAATCGTTACAGCTTTAAATAAGCATCTCACACCTCGCTCCACATCTGGAGACTATTATAGGTTCTGAAACAGCTGCAGAGGAGCGGCTCCTTTTCCTGCCACCGCAGAAGGAAAAACAATAGACTCGTCTGGCCAACGTGCACAGATCCGATCCAACCTGACTTCATGACACGTTGGGACTGTTATAAAAGTCATTACAAAATATTTCACAGCGTCCTGTTCCATTTGTCTGCACACGTGGACGGAGCATCGCGTCCTGCAGATACAAAGACGGCAGCAGAGAGCGTGAGTTGGTCCGCTCGGCGTCTTCCTGCTCGTTCAGGGTTAAATTCTCACAGACACTTGACTTCCTCTTGCAAACCTCTCACCCTGGAAAGCCCTCCTCGCTTTTTTCCCCTCAAGGAAATGTTATAAATAGTGCTGTGTGTTCTGTTGACTCAAATTGAATGTCTCTTTGCACTGCCCACCTTTGCTCACCTTTTCACTCCTCTCTCCGGCCGTTTCTCGCTCAACATACACACACACACACACACCCACTCCGGTTCTTCTTTGCATTTCACAGTTCGTCTCGGCTTCTCTCGGAGGATTTTCTGCTTCTGCTCGTTCTGCTGAACAACTGGAGGAGAGGAGTTGGCCAGGATGCGTTGTGTGAGCTGGTTGTTGTTGGGGACCTGCCTCCTGGTCCTGGGCCCCGCCGTGCAGGGCGCCCCGAGCCAGTGCCCCAGCCTCTGCATCTGCCACGGCGACCTCCAGCACGTCATCTGTGACAGCGCCGGGCTGAAGAAGATCCCCCAGGTGTCGGACGCCACCCGTTTGCTGAACCTGCAGAGGAACAGCCTGGGCCACATTCCCACAGGGGCCTTCAGCGACAGCAAGGGGCTCATCTCTCTGCACATGCAGCACTGTCAGCTCAGAGAGATCGGGTCTCAGGCCTTCAAGGGGCTGAAGAAGCTCATCTACCTCTACCTGTCCAACAACGAGATCAACAGCATCAAGCCCGGCGCCTTCGAGGACCTCACGGAGCTCACCTACCTCTACCTAGATGGGAACCAGATCGGCGACCTGGCCAAGGGCATCTTCTCCCCCATGATCAACCTCTTTATTCTGCAGCTCAACGACAACAAGCTGCGCGAGCTACGGCCGGGGACCTTTACCGGAGCCAAAGACTTGCGCTGGCTGCACATGAGCGGGAACGAGCTGACCACCCTGCAGCCGGGCTCGCTGGACGAGGTGGAGAACCTCGCCATACTTCACCTGGACAGGAACAAGATGTCCACGTATCCCAGTGCGGCAATGAGCAAACTGCGTGTGGTGGAGGAACTCACGCTGGGGAGGAATCCCATGAGGACCATCCCAGACAACGCCTTCCAGAGCTTTGGGCGCTACATGGAGAAACTGCACCTGGACAACATGAGCCTGGAGAAGGTCAGTCTATGGCTTTAATGGATATTTACTAAATAGACTGATTCTAATATTTAATATATCTAATGTGACGTGCTGTGGCTTAAAAAATATACTGGTAACTTAAAAACTTAAAGGATTTAAACTGCAGGTGTCGTTTAAATATATTTAAACTTTTCAAACTTAAGACTTAAGAATATTCAAAGTCTCTGCTGGTCTTTGTAAAGAATACATTTTCCTGAAAGAAGATACGACGAAGGTTAATAAATTAAGGTCAGGAAAAGGTCTTTGTGTTTATATATCTGTCTAAATATTGATTTATTTCTTTGGGTTTAGCAAACACGTATATTTAACGTTGTCTTTTGAATCAGTGTGTTGATACAACAGTCAGAGGTCGACTCCGCCTGCAAACAGTCAACGTTTCATACACAACCAACACGTGTTCATGTTCTTTCTCATTTAACCTGATTTAAATAAGAATTTATAAACCTTTAAATATTATTTCTGTAACTGAATCTTTCCTGCAAACCTGATTCTGTGTTTCTCCATGTATGAAATGACACGTGCTAAAAACAAGATGTCACTTCCCAGGCAAAGAAAAAACAAGCCTCATAGTTTTTAGTCTTCTAATGTGAAGGTTGAAGGTTGAGTTGACAGTTTTACCACATGTCAGCGAAGGACTCGCTGCCAGATGTGAGAGTGTCTCTGTGGAGTGAGAGATTCCAGTGTGACGTCCATGAAGCTTCCTTTGAGACACGTGTGCTCAGATTTACGTCTTTGTCCCGTCGTGAGGACAGTTGTGGTTCAACGGGTCCGGAGACATCTGCGCGGTCAGGACGTCCACGTGGCTTTAAAGATAAATGTGACGATATTTCAACCCTTTAACCGGCGGCTGGAAAATATTAATTCCCAGCAAGAAAGGTTGAAAATGTAAAATTTCGGATTTTTTCATATAATATAAAACAAAGTCTGGCTGCTACATGGTAACTTGACCCTGATTCAGAATGAACTAGCAGTTGTGTCCGCATGTCGGACGCGAGGCTGATGTTCTCACAGTGAAACATCGTTCTGTTCCTCCAGATCTCACAGCTCCAGGATGAATGTCTACACTATTAGCTCTATGCTACACCACACTACTTTTCGAACATTCCTGAGCGCACATTTGCTTCATGCTTGAGGTTAATCCAATATTTGAGTGTACTTGTGCCACAGCATGGAGGCATCCCAGAGGGGAAAACTGTAAAATAACAGGCCTCTCACGCCGGGCCTGTGCGAGCGCCAGGTGGAAGCAGCGGGAGGCGGCGGGCAAGACACACACGGCCGCTGAGATTAAGCCACTTTCCAGTCAGATGAAGGTATTTTTAGAGTGTTTTTGTTTGCTGGACCTCGGCCAAGCATGTCTAATTATTACACAAGTGTTATTTTCAGCGAGGTGTGTTTTCTGCTTTGGCCAGGAGGGCCTTGTAAACAGGTCAGGAGGGGTTAGGAGACAGGTAAATAGAGGCCGGGTGTTCCACAGTGCATGAACAGGAGTATTTTTAGCTTTGCCATCTCTCCAGCTGAATGGACAGTTGGGCCCTGTGCGAGTGGCTTCCTGGCAGAGGAGTGGCCCGAAAGAGGGGGACGACAGAAAGATTGGAAAAACACCTCGGCCACGCTGGAAGTCATCCATCTTCCGTTGCTTCAAAACACCCGGCCCTCGGCCACTCGCCCCTCTGCAGTGGAAATTTCCAAACAGCCTCGTCTCCTCCAGACTCGCATAACACGAGCCTTCAAAGCTCGGCTCCCTCTCAGCGACCCTCCTCTTCCTCCCGGACGAGGCACGACGTGGATCGGTTCACCTCACACCCCTCTGAAGCTTTTAACGCCCTCGCAGATGCACATGAAGTAGAGGTTGAAAGAAGCAGGGCAGTGAGCGTCAGTGTTTGCTCTGCTGCTGCAGGAGGACGGATGAGAGGAGGCTTTCATGCCAGAGAAACACTGGCGAGATTTCCCTCGTTGCTCATGTGTCGGCCTCCTGACCGGAGGGATGGTGGCTCAGCCTGGGGGAGTGGGAGCCACGTTTTAACAACACTGTGTCTTCAATGCTTTGACATGAGAAGCACTTCTTTGTTTTGTCCAGTTCTCTGACGGTGCGTTCACCGGAGTGACGGCCATCAAGTCGCTGCACCTGGACAACAACAAACTGAAGTCTCTTCCCAAAAGCCTCGAGTTCAGCACCATCACCAACCTCACGCTCTCCACGAACCCCTGGAGCTGCACGTGTCAGCTGGCGCCGCTGCGCAGGTAAGAAACCAGCCGGCTCCTGTTCGGCTGATTGGACTGATCAAGCCCAAAGGTAACATCATCTTGGATGTTCTCACCTCTAGCATCCCAAACCCCCTAACGCTGATCTTTGCTTTTCGACCCGCAGGTGGATGGACTCGAGCCGCAGTCGTCCAGACGCACTGTGCGCTTCTCCCCCTGCACAGCGAGGCAAGCAGGTCCGAGACAGCGCCGCCTTCGGTGGCTGCCGAGTCAAGGCCAAGAGAGCCAAGAAGGGCACACGTCACTGAACACGCAGCCGTGCAGGTATCTGTCAGCCGACGAGCCGAAGGCACGACGAGAATCAAGAGAAATCCTGAATCACACCAGTTTTCTACCAAACTCACCAACAGACTCGGTTAAAACTCACTAATTAAACTCCTACAGCTCTTGGGTTAGGGTTTCTCAGGTTGTTATGTGTCAGATTATTTCTTCACCAGGAGATTCTTCAAGTGTTTATGTGAAACATCTTCATATGAGCTTCATACACAGAAAAGAATAGAATCAATCTTCTCACGGAACAAAACTCAGGCATCATTTCCAACATGTCAGATATTTTAAACTCCACGAGGAAATGTAGAGACACAAATACTCAGCTCCAGTTTCCTGTGGCCGGTCTGTATTTGCTGTGGCTCAAATCGCTGCAGGTCACTTTTACGGTTTCAGAAAGAAAAAGTGCAGCCAGCTTCACCACAGGTCAAACAAACAGCTCGTTCCAAACTGGCACTTCACTACTCAAGTTAAATGACGGTTCACTCCAATGTTTTCACTGATCACTGCTTTTAACTGAGGTGATTGTTTGGCCTCCAGAATCACATATTTTACCGTGATGGTCCAGTTCTCAGCTTCTCAGTGGTTTCCTGTTTTACCACATGAAGTTTAAGGGCAGTTGTGGGGTTGGCTCTGCTCTGCGTGGTTTTTATTTTTCTCTTCTATTCCTGACCGCAGAACTCTCTGTCCTCCCCCGTGTCCCTGACTGAACTTTTCCATGTTGGCCCTGGGGTCCAGGACACCGTGTCCAGGTCATGGGGCTCTCTGGCTGCCGGGCGGACTCTGTTTGACTTGGCTGCTGATTTTTGTGTCTTTTCCACAGGAGACGCTGTGAGCAGGAGCCTGTCCAGGTGACCGGCTACAACCAGAGCTACGCTAACTCTACTTCCAGACTGTCCGTCTATTCATCTGTCAGATGCCGTCACTAGTGTAAACACAAACAAACACATTCATAGATACACATCCGCTCTGTCTGTGTCACGCTCACACACACACACACACACATATTATCATTTACTTTTCACTGACTTATATCAAAGATGAAAAATATAAGTATGAAGTGGATAACATGCAGGCAACCATCAAAACGAAGGTCAAGAATAAACAAGAGCCTCAAGGACGTGGTGGGTTCAGAGGCAAACTGAAAACAGAGGTTTAAAGCTGCATGAACTGATTGTTTGGCCACTAGGGGGCAATGTTACAATCTGTAAAAAAAACATTGGAACAGACTGTGGCTGTGTCTCAATTCAGGGCTTCTGTCACATCGACGGCTCCTTTTAAATGTGGCCGACAAACGCCAGCGATCTGCACCCGCTCAAACTATCCCAGGTTTCATTGTGCTTCTGTAAACAAACTGTTTTTTCAAAGAGGTAATGGCGTCAAGTTTTGAGCTTCAACTCAACCCAACAGCTAAAGGTTATAAGAAAAAACAAGAGGCGTTAAAACTTTCTTGTCCTGTCCCGAGCCTCCTGCATGACTCCGGGTGGATGGCGCCCTGAGAAGGAGGCGGACCCCTGCATTGAGACACGGCTGTCAAGTTATGTTCAGAGGCCGAACCCCAGTAAAGGTGTCACAGATGATTCAACATTCTCCCGCTTCATGTTTCCTTCACATCAAATTGAAAGTCTGAGTTTGTAAAAAAATGATTGATTTGGAAACAGAATCTCCAAGGTTTGCAAAAGTCTGTCGGCTAAAATGAAAAGAAAAACGTTTTGAGTGTTTACTTTGTGCATTTCTTATGTATTCTCATTATCTTTGCATTTCCTGGACTTTTGGAAGTGGAAACAAGTTCTCACGTCCAATAAACCTTTCACAAAACCCATCTCTCTCTCCCTCTTGAATGCTGCTTGATGAAGAATCTGCATATAAAAAATGGAGTTGTGGGTGTTTTTCTTAGGGATTTGTCTCCCCCTGGTGTGTGGAAGCTGAGTTGCATCATCGGTGCAGCTCAGATGGACGTGATTCTGTTCTGATCGTTAAAGAGTCGCAGGTCAAGATCCACTCACTGTTATTTCTCTGACGCCCATGTCAGAGGACACCTTCCTCACGAGCTCTGGAGGACAAGGGGAACCGGCCATGATGCCTGGAGGTCAGAACAAACACAACTGTTTGAGGAGAGACGGGTTTATGAACAACGAAACAAACAATAGCTCACGTGTGTGTTGCTCGAATCCATAAAAGCACAATATCAGGCTCTTTTCTCACCTGCTTCCAATGACGACAGGTCGTATTTAGCCAAGTCGGGCTGGTTAACCATGTCCACATACATGGAGGGGGTGCCATAGATGAACGTGCACCTGAGGGAAATGAACAGAAATCCTCTTTACTGACAAACTTCCAAAATAAACCTGCAAGGATTTAAACTCTAAAATTATTGTTTGAGAAAATCTAATCTGAATCCACTAGTAAAAATAAACAAAGTAATTCTAGAGGCTCCAAACTGCAGCACAGGATTATTCAAGTGATTATTATTACTTCTTATTATAAAGTCAATAACTGAGGTGAATCTAATGTAGATCGTCCTTAGATCATCTTCCTCTGAAACTACATAAAAAAACTTATCTGCTGTGTTTTAATAATTCATATAAACTGCATGAATGTATTTATTACTGACACACAAAGGAGATTTGTTTATTACGTGTACACGACTTTGTATTTGCACTTAAACTGACAAAATCTGAGATTACAACTTTGTTAGAGGATGTTGAAGCTCAAGCTGCTTCCTGTCACACACACACCCCCCCCCCCCCCCCCACATCGTGCAGGTTTTAAAAAAAAGTCTTGGATCACATTTGGATTTGGATTCCTGATGTTACCGTTCGCTCTCCACAGCTGCCAAGTTGGCCTTCCCGTCGTAGCCGGTGGAGGGGAAGACGAGGGTGAGGCCGTGCAGGGCCATACACAAGCCCCCCCCCACAGAGCCGAAGCAGTGGTACATGGGCACAGGCAGACAGATGCGAGTGTGAGGCTGCAGGGACAAAAAACGGCAGATTAAAAAAGTCTAAATGTATTTAAGGAATCAGAAGAGCAGCTGAAACTGGGTCAAACCCCCCCCCCTGGATCGTCTTGAACTTTATACTTTAGTTTGGTTTCAGCAGTTTCTCTTCCTGTACAGAGTCAGCTCCAGAAAAAAGGCTTCTCATGTGGAGGAGTGCGTTTGTCTCTGTGGCTCATTCCCATCTTCATTAGTTCATTCTGAAGATGTTGTAAATCTTAACAAATAAATAAATACACATAAAAACACCACATTAGGTAAAAAAAAGTTTCATTTTTAGGCTGAATAAGCTCATGAAACCGCTGCAGATCTTTAGAGTCAGAATATCTTCTTTCACATTCAGAAACGTTAAGGCCTGGTATCAACACGAGTCCTGAGAGACCTGAGGATTCAGGAGGGTCATGACGGACTCACCCTCCAGGTGTATCCAACTCTTAGACCCGTAAAGTAGGCGTTGTTGACGACATTGTGATGAGACAGGGTGGCTCCCTTTGGGCTCCCAGTTGTGCCCTGGTGATTAAAGTCAGAGAAATCGTGTTTACAAGGTCATACGCTGCTTTTATCACTTTCTTAACCCGTCTTGTATTGTAAACTGCCACGAATACCGAAGTGAACAGGATATTTATCGGGTCGTCGAACGAGATCTTCTTCTGCAGATCCTGCAGCTGCAGCATGAACCGGCTGCTCCCCGCCTGCATCAGGTCCTCCATGTGAAACATTCCAGGCTGCCGACTGTCTAGAACGACCACAGAGCGCAGATCAGGGAGTCTGAGGGGAGGAAAGAACTGAATGTGGGTCATGTTGCATAACTGAGACGCTCCAAGTTAAACAATAAAACATTTGGCAGCTTCCACCTACGGCTCAGCCTGTTCTCCTATCGCACTGTACATGTAGGAACAGAACAGCACTGATCACATGTTCACGTTATATAAGTTTATAGACTTGATTTATGTCCCAAAGAGGATTTTCCACAACATGGGAAATAGCTGAAAACCCATTTATTGTTGTAGTACACACACTGTATACACCTCAAATGATATTAACTCCCATTCCCACACACACATACAGGGAAATGATATAAAGACACCATGTGTAACTGTGTGTAACTGTGTGTAACTGTGAATCGTCGGTGCTCCACACTGCGAACATGCACAGCGCCTGTACCTGGCGCTCCTGATGTCCCCCGGGGTGGACGTCTCGATCTCGGGACATATCTTCTTCAGAATGTCGCAGTACTTCTGAGTTTTAAACTGCGTGGGGCACACGATGGCTTTACACCCAACCTGCAGGAGGAGGAGGAGGAGGAGCAGATGACGAGATAAAGTGTCTGCGCGTCACAACGGTAAAAAAACAGTGAAACGTGAAGGAGCGACCAACCTTCTGCAGAGCGAACTCCACCTCCTGCTGCTGGTACGCCGGGTTCACGGCCACCTGACAGTTGTCAAACGAGAAAAAGCTGCTCATTGTCTATTGAGAACATTTGGTTACTTGAGTATATTTCCCACATTTCGTTCTCTTTTCATTTATTTCCTCAGATAATTTCTTAAACTGTAATGTCGCCTAATTCCACACGTTATTGATGATGAATCCCAGAACACGACACGGTGTTCGTCCGTCCCTCAAGCTCGTTGTTTTCTATACTGAACGTGTAAATAATGAATTGGACTGATATATAGTTTCACTGTAGTTTCACTGTAGTCTTGGTGCAGTTGTTGGGGACTATTCTCAGCGGCGGATGAATCGTGTTCTTCCCGTCACGTGCACTTTAGCTCCGACTCACCATGATCACTCCAGCTTTGGCCGTCGCAAACTGGAACAAGATCCACTCGTAGGTGTTGGGTCCCCACATGCCGAGCCGGTCGCCTTTCTTCAGTCCAAGTGCCAGAAGCCCGGCTGCAGCCTGGTCCACCTACAATCACATTACCAGACGTCAACAACCCGAGCGGAGCAAGATACTGTCCCACAGGTTTCTGCTTGATCTGATCAGAACAACACTAACTCTAGAAAAAGAGCAGTTTCAGTCTAAATGTACGTTGTTCCAGACTCATGACTTATGACACCACTGTGACCTTTGACCTCTGCCCACTGAAATCCAATCAGTTCATCTGTGAGTCCAAGAGACAACTGGTGAAAACATGAAGAAACTCCCTGAAGGCAGAGCACGGTGACTTTTAACCTTTGACCTCTGACCACCTGGATCTCTGTCTAGTGTCTCTGGAGGCGTTCTGAAGATAACATGTCCACAAGGTAAAAAGGGTTTGTGGGATTTCCTGAGGCCAAAAACCTGTTTTGTGAAACCACGGTGACCTTTGACCTCATAAATCTGATCTCTGAGTCCAGTGAACGTTGAAATTTGAAGAAATGACATTCAGGTGTTTTGAAGATGGACGTACAGACGACCTGAGAACATTACGCCTGTGGACACTGGCTGCCACGGACGCATAAATGAACTGGTTTGGAAATCTGGTACGAGGTCTTGAGACTTATCTGAAAATCTGTGCAGGGTTATAAGCATAAAAAACAAAAGAACCTGTGAGGCATCGCCCAAGAAGGCTGAGCCCCCCCGAATAAACTGAACAAAGCAAGATAAGCATAACAAAATAAGAAATTCACCAACGACCACGACCTAAGCACGTATAAAAAGCTTTGTGCAAGAGAACAGAATTGTTTTTTTAGGATTACTGCCCTTTATTTGAAGATAAATAATAAATAGTAAACTCAAACGAACCCTTATTGAACCTGTGACTGGTTTCTGGATTGCATGACACATCAGAGCAAAGTCTAAACCTTCAACAAACACTGAGTTAAAAATATCCCGTGTCACAAAGACTCATCCCTGCAAAAACCAGACAAGAACTAAATAACAGAAAGCTCATTGGATCTTCAGTAGACGTGAAGAAGACAGTGAACGCTCGACTGAGTTCTGAAACTATCATGGACGGTTTCCGACACCTGGTGCTTGAGGCTAACTCTTCACGTCATGTAACAACGTGACTCCTGTTATCAGACGGTTACGTCTCCACCCGGAATCCACAGGAAACATTTTTAAGGTCACTGGGTAAAAGTTGAGATCCTGGAATGTCCTGAACCTTCTGAACCTTCTGACACGTCATCGCGGTCACCGACGTGTCCTCAGCCAAAAAGCTTCGGTCACCTTTCACACAGAACTTATCTCAATGCAGAGATGGTCAAATATCATGAGGTAATTGAGGTAATTGTACTTTACTTGAGTATTTCCAAGTTATGCAACTCAACACTTTACTGTATACTTTTATTTTTAATTCAGGTATATTTAGATTTTACGCACTTATACTTATAAACAATTTCCTGTCCCAAACTCACTTTCGCAAAATAATAATTGAATAAACACTGTTATTCATCCCTCAGTCTTCAGTCTTAATCCACGGTCAGAGGAACCTGTCTGTGCGGATCAAACATTTGCTTTCTGTGGCAAAGCAACTTCGTTAGTGAAGTCCAACTTCGCTGAACTTTGATCTGGCTCGTTCTCTCAGGCTGCATGTGGCCCCGATCACCTCCAGCAATAATAAGCCAGGTCGACCACCGTGCTGCCGCCACATGGGGGGAAATCCACCAGCTTTCAAACTGAGCCGGTTGGAAACCACAGTGATTCAGAAACTGAAAACTCATCACAACAGATGAACTTACTGCACACTGAGGATTTATCTGGACTAAAACACCACAACGCTCGTTAGCGCGGTTTTTGACTTTGTTCTTTAAAGTTCGGGAGCTCGTGTCGTCTGATAATTATTCATTTAGATAAGAAAAGTTGTGCCTCCAAGAAAGTGAAACAGTTACTTATTCAATCTATGTCTGAGATTGATTTACAGCTTTTCTCCATTTCCATTACTCTTTAGGTTTATGTTTACAATGTTTATACGTTTTCTATTTAAGCATCTGTCTCATGGTTTGTGTATTTGCGGAGCTTGAAGCCTTCAGACTGTTCGAAGCCTGTTTAGCTCGTTGAAGGTCTATGGACCAAATTCTTGTGGTAACAAAGTTCAAGTTCCATCACGGGTGAAGGACTTTTCTTTTCTTTTCGAGTCAAGAGGCTTTGATCCCACTCACCTGTCACTATGAGTTTATAGGATGGAATTAGGATCTGGACGCTTTAACCTCAAACAACGTTAATACTTTTGGGTTTGCAGCACACAGAAATCTTTTCAATGGACACGTTGAGTTTGTGTGAGTTAACATGTGAGTCATTAGCTTGTGTAAATGTTATCGATGGACACTCACGTCCTTCTGAAACTCTGCAAAGGTCTTGCGGACTCCGTCTTGCAGGAAGGCCACGGCCTCTCTGTCGGGCCAGCGCTCCACCGACCTCAGCAGAGACTCTGCCACCGTCAGGTGGAGCAGAGACGTGGACGAGGTGCCATGGACATAACTGGTCGTGAGAACTGGGATGATGGGCGGAGAGTCCACATGGAGTCCACTGCAGGGAAACACGAGTTAGAGAATGTCCTCACAGTCTGACAGCTTCACAGTGGGTTCCATGGGGATATAAGTAGATGGAAGCTAGTTTACGAATATGAAATGAGTTCTGAATGGGTGTACTCTGACAGGAAGGTTAGATTTTACACAACAATCAAACGAAAGCTAATAGAAGTACACTGTGCTCAAGGCTCCAGTCTCGATCCGCTGCTGTTACCTATCTACAGGATTTAATGGCCAAATAACACACAATGGTTCCACATTTCTTCACTGCAAGATTCAATTTATCAAGAATTTTGATAAATAGATAATTCAAAATCTAAAACCACCACAAAGTGATGACCAGTGGGTGGACTGGGATGTGCCCTTATCTTCTGCTGAGCCGATAAGTTATCTGTGAGATGACAAAAGTTAAGGTGTGGAATGGCCTCAAGCAGTTTAGTAGTTGTTCCACTTTTCACTCAGAATAAAACGATTAATAAGGAGCTCAGGCTTCTGTGCTACAGATAAAACCAAGGAGCAAATTCATCTCCATGTCAACAGGAGCCTCGGGGCCGATTTTAATTCACGCAGAGAAAAGTGTACCGACTGGAATCAAGGGGAAAGTGTCACTGAGTCAACACGAAGCCCTCCTCTTAAAAAACACGTTGTCTGTGAGTATTTAAACTGCTGATGAACCCCCAGGGTCAAGATGAGTCTTTGAGATTGTCCAGTTTTGCAGGTATTTGTTTCGCTTCCCGACTCATTGATCCGGGTTCGAACCTGTGACTCTGTTTCCAACTTTACTGAAAGTTCTGTGTGTGTGCGCGCGCCCGCTTAAAGTCTGTTCTGAACCCCGGGCTGAACAAAACAAAAAGCCACACCCCAGAACTGCCACCACACTACTGCCCCCCCCCCCAACTCCCACGCCCCTGCTCACACAAACATCTCATACTTTCTCAAAACATCTGGAACTGTGCACAATCCCATGGTCTGTGATGTCACGTGTACCCGCTGCAGAAGGCAGAAGCTCCGTCGTGTGAGTGTGAGACAAAGTGAAAGTTCTCCCGCTCACCGACTCGCTGCGGGGGGTCCCGAGAGACGTGTCCACGGGGGGGTCTGCAGGAGCCTCCCGGCCGCGGACAGGACGCGGCCGTGCAGAGGCCGGGAGCAGAGAGCGACGTGATGCATCGTAGCGAGCAGCTCTGGACTGAGGCTCTGCACCACCGAGACTCAGCTGATCCTCGGTCTGCAGGAGGCAGTCCACCCTGCACTGTGCCGCAGTGCCGGCCCCGGCCTGCTGGGGGCGCCACGCGCTGCAAACACTGACACAGGCCATGGTTTAGGGCCAGATCATAGATTGTTGTTTTATTAATCAGCACTTTAGAAACACAAAGTGAGGCAAACATGAAATGACAGAACAGAAACAAAGATACTTAAATACCTAAGTAGAAGTATATGACAATATGTGTTATAATATCTGTTTTCAATTTAAAATTAAGATTTTTAAACTTTGTGGAAGGATGCAGGAAAGAACATTTTGGTGCAGATCAGGGTGACTGGTGTCATTCCAGGAAAGTTTGTGCAGAAGAAGTCGTCTGTGTGCTTCAGGTAATCGACCGTGAAGTTAGGAGCTTGTGTTCTGGGGTCAGGTGTAAGGAGGGTAATGAGGTGAAGGGTGCGTTGTGGTCTTGGTGGAACACTGATCTGGTATCTTGCATGAAACACATTGAAGCAACGAACATTCGACTCTGCAGAAGTCCGACTCTGTTTTCACTGCAGAGCCTCAAACTGCTCCATCAGGTTTGACTTGGTGGAAGATGTCTGTGTTATCTGCTGCAGCTCGATGGAATTTAAAGACTGCTGACAGCAGTTTGATTTCACTGAGCGATATTCTACTCATCAAAATGTGCTTGGCGCAAAAAAGACGGTTATGGGTGACAATTAAAATACAGTGGGAATAAAAAACAGAATCTCCTGCATTCGATTGAACCTTTGAGTTACAGCGAACAAATAAACACAGTTGTCATTTTCCTGCCCCACACCCACTTCTATTGCTAAAAGCAGCAACACTCATCTGAGCAGCCGGGCCTGTTGCGCAATGAGCTGCTGTCGGGTGGATTTCAATAGAGGAAGCACAGAGCAAACACAAGCCTGATCTGAGGTCAGTGGTGCAGGATTTCAGTGTTATTTTCAGCATTATTCACATAGTTGTTACACACAAAGGATCTGGTTGAGGCGACACTGTTCTTTTTTATTATCTTGGAAATCGGCCCCTGGATTAGTAATGCAGTGCAGACACACCTGGTGTTTAGAGTTAACAGGAGAAGGCCCCTGATTGGTTCATTGAATGTTAAGACAACACTTCATCACCCTGCACCCGGCACAGCGTCCTGCTGTTCTCACATCAAAGCAGCACGATTGGATTTGGACGAATGAAAACATGAAACATCCTGTTTATGAACAAATTTCGATACGTCTGATCATTTTCTTTAGCGAAAACAAAAATACATCAAATAACAAAACTCTCTTAATAATATTGACAGTGAAACTTCTGAGAGCAGGCGGTTGTCAATAGTTGTCAGATAAAGTAAAGTAAAAACACATTTTATATTTTTTACCACACGGCTTCATGTACAGTACATTGATGGATTTTGCACTAAAAATATCCTAGGACGACAGACACGTGAGCACATCTCACTGCAGCTTTCACACTTTCAGTCATGAGCCTCACTCCGCTGCTGGAGAAGAGAAGAGCTCCTCTCTCAAACGATGGTAGCGTCCTTCCTTGGCCATGAGTTCTCGGTGTGTCCCCTCTTCCACGACCGCCCCGTTCTCCATGAAGATGATGTGATCGGCCTCCTCCACAGTCTTCAGCTGATGAGCCACCACCAGGACGGTGCGACCACGGGACAGAATCTCCGGCAGGACCTGAGGCACAGAGCCCGAAAGTGAAACACCGAGTTATACCGACATGAATCTAAATACAATGAATCCCCGGGAGGCCGCTGCCTCGGAAACAGGAAGTGACGGCAGGAAACCGGCCTGAGAACTTATAAATAGTGACCAGCAAAGTGACTGAGTTGTTGTGAATCTTTTGCATAATAATCTGTGGTGAACACACACAGGTATCATTTCTCAGACTGGGACTGGGACCCTACAGCATATGGAACCAGTTTGAATCTGAGAATCCGGTTATGGTACTGGTCTCCTTGTCTGACTCACAGTGTGCTGTGCTTTAACATCCAGTTTGCTGGTGGCCTCGTCCAGGACGATGACCTGCGGATCTCGAACCAGAGCTCTGATGATGGCGATGCACTGCTTCAACCCATCTGAGAGTTTGCTGCCACATTCTCCGATATCTGTTTCATAGAGAACATTTCAAATCAACACACGTTTATCAAAGTGCTTCACACAGACAGGTAGTTATGACGTTTAGCTTTGACACACAGCAGAGACTGCAGGCGTCTCGTCGTTTCTTCAGTTTCTTCTGTGTTGTGTCTTTTGCTCTCGAGTCAGAAACATCAAGCTACAAACAGCTGACCACGTCTGTTACACACGTACCTGTGTCGTACTCATTCTTCTGACTCGATATGAACTCATCCACGTTGACCTTCTTCGCGACTTCTTTAATCTTCTCGATGCTGCAGTCCTTCAGGCCGTACTCGATGTTGTATCTCAGCGAACCAGAAAACAGCACAGGATTCTGGGATACCAGGGCCACCTGAAACACAAAGTGAAGAAATACTAATAATGATAATAACTTTATTTGTAGAACTGATTGACGGGATCGGGACAAACAGACGGGGAGAACAAGAGAATTCCTTCATGATTTCATTCGGTGCAGTGATTGCAGCACCCTCTACCTGTTGATGGAGGTACTTGTGGTTGTAGTGGTGCAGCGGCTGTCCGTCCAGCAGGATCTGTCCCTCCTGAGGTTCATACAGTCTCTTCAGGAGACTGACACAGGACGTCTTTCCACTGCCGCTGGGACCCACCAGGGCTGTTACCTTGCCTGGCTGCAGCTCCAGAGAAATCGACTGGACACAACACGGTAATGGTGAAGTGATGAAAACACTGGTACAGAGTCAAACTATTACTTACCGCCTGTCACACAGTTACCTTCAGTACGCTGGCACCTGGAGCAGATGAAGGGTAGGAGAAGGTGACATTCTGGAAAACTATTCTTCCTCGCAGCCTCTCAGGAGCTAAATCTCCGGCCTTCTTGTACTTCGGTGTCCTGTCGATGTAACTAAATACTTTGGAGATGACCCCCATTGTGGACACCGTATCTCCGTAGCAATACAACAGCTCCTGTGACAAAAATAAAGAATCAATAACTGGCATAAGGTAGATATTCCACCATTTAAACATGAGTATCTGTCTTAGTTTGACCTGTAAACTGTGTGACATGGGCTTCTGGTACAGGAAGAAGGTCACCAGGTTGCCGACGCTGAGCCGGTCGGACGAGATGAGACTGCGGGCTTGTAACAGCATCAGGATCTTTATCGTCAGAGTCACCAGCTGAAGGGAACACGATGAAAAACAAGAACATATAACACAAGCTCCACAACATCCAGACCTCATTCGTTCATCTTCTGATGTTCACTGCTGCCACCTTACCCTCCGTATTAGGAGGAAGACCGCACTGTAGACTCTTGAACGACTCCTGATCCGACTCATCTGGTCCAGAGCCTCGTTGTACCTCCTCACTTCTTCGCTCTCGGCTTTAAAGCTGCGGACTGTACGGATCCCGCCGATCGTCTGGGAAGCCAGGTCTGTGTTCCGAGCCTGACAGTCCTGAATCTGATCCTTCAGCTCCTGTTCGACAAAAGAATAACGGACTGATTCAGTGACAATGAACCGGATCCTTCACATCAGTCGGATGCAGAACTAGTGGACGTGACAGGTTAAAGTTTTCTTGTTCTGAGCTGCATGAAACGAATGAAATGTCAAGTCCCAAAACTCACGATTGAGGTGAGATTAACCTGAAAATAGTGACTCTCTGAGTAAGAAAGAGTGAGTGAGGACTTTAAGCTGAGCTGTGTTCAGGATGAGTCGACACTGACCTTGGACAAAGTGTTGTACTTGTTCTGCACTAAGGCCATGAGTGGCATCTCTATGCAGGTGAGCCCGGTGAGCTTCCAGGACAGACCCAGCATCACTTTGAGCATGAGGCAGGTTCTCACTGTGCTGCGAACCAGGAGGTTGGCGTTCAGTGCCACCGTGCGGCCCATCTTGTCCACATCCGAGTGCAGGCGGGAGGACAGAGGTCCTGGTGGTGAAAGAGAGAAAAGGCCTGATTCAAGAGCAGCAAGAAGAAGATACAGTGTTTGTAAAAGACGGTGGAGAAGCAGAAAGAGTTCGTCAAACTGGTCCCACCTTCTCTGTGTTTTTAAGATGTAATTAATGGACAGAAATATGCAGACATGGCTGCAGACATTCAACACTTCCGTTTGCTTTTGATTTGGGGTTGTTTTTCCACTGGTTTCCCTTAATTCCAGTCCCTTCAGTGAAGATGTGCTGGAAAACCTTCCAGGAAGAGTGGAGGCTGCACATTAAAGGCTCAGTGTGTAGGGTCTACTGGCATCTAGTGGTGTGTATATGATATAAAGGCTCTTTCTAAGGTAACAAATATTAAAATTCTTAATAATTCAATTCTCAGTTTCAGGTGATTGTACAATGCTGAAAACAATATTATGAACATTATATTCCAATTGTTTTTTGGGGGTAAAATGTAAACACGAATGCAAATCCTTCCTGCATTGTTTATTCTGCAAAATAAAGATTTGCGATCACAGTGTCTGCGAAAGGTTTGAATGTTTATTCTGCTTCTCACCAGGTTTGTTCTCGTCGAAGAAGTTCACGTCCTGCTGCATGAGCGTGTGGAACAGCAGATGCTTCAGTCTCTTGTTCAGTCGGGCCAGGGTGCACATGAATATCCCTCCTCTCAAGCCAGAGAACAAAGCACTGTAGAGACGGAGACATGGACACGCGGTCAAAAAGATTCACTGAGACAAATCACATTTTAGTGTTAAAGCTGATTGTTGGTACGATTCAGGGCGATGTGGTAACACAGCGGGAGTTTTGTTCCATTACCTTCCGAGAGAGAGGAATGCCAGCTGTCCAATTGAATAACAGAAGCTGCTTTGAGGCGTCGGACCTCTCAGCATATCGATGACCTTCCCCTGATACAGTGGGATGAGAGAGTCGCCTGTTTGGAAAGAAGGATTCCACAGACTGCTAAGTTGGTTGTGGTAAATATAGAAAAATGACAGAAAATGCAGTAGACGCAGTATGCACAGCTAGTAATCATATATACAAGTACACCATAGGAAACACATACTTCACACTTACAGATCACTGCTAAGATGAGGAAAGTGAAAGCAGCAATCATGTAAAGGGTGTCTGGTCTGCAGTATTTCAACAGCCTCATAAGCAGCTGTCGGGACTTCACTGTGTCGGCGTCTCTTTTCTTTCCATCGCCGCAGGAAAGGTTTTCCCAGAAGACACAGGCCAGAGACGAGGACACGGAGCCCAGGAGCAGCGTGGTGAGGTCGCCGGCCGGGCCCACGTAAGCCTCAGAGGAATCTGCCATGAGGAACCGTCCACTTTCAAACACGGGAGAGAGAAAGCAGAGGACTGCCACGAACCTGCAGAGCACAGCCCGGGGCTTTCCGTCCGTCAGCATGGAGGTATAGACGTAGAGAAAAACCCACTTTGCGGCACCGAAGGTCCAAACACCGACCAGTGGCCCCCAGCTGGGGAACCGCAGCAGCACCAGTCCGGCCCACAGAGACAGACTCAGCACTGCGTCCAAGATCAGACTGAAAAATCCACAGGCTACCACTTCATTCATTTTCCTTTGGTGGAGGGTCAGCGTGCAGGAGGCTGAATCGGATCCTAGAGCGACAAATATTATCTTTATTATTATTATTATAGATTCTATTGATGACACTGACAATCCTGATGTCAGATGTGAAGGAACTACATTTACGTAGCTTCCTTAAAGACAGATGCTTTACTGGATTAGTTCTAGTTAGTACTCAGTACTTCCGACAGTGTAAATACCAGAACTAATGGTCCAATACAGTCATTCTGTATTGGATTTTTATAGTTCAATATAGTACAATGTACAAAGGAATACATGGCACTACTAATAATGCTACAACTACTACTACTACTAATAACGATAGTATACAGTACTACATTTAAAGTACTGTATAATAATAGATATATATGTGTTGTAGTCAATCACTTTGTACAAGTATTTGACTTTAGGTTCACGTACCTTATGGTGTCTAAGCTTTTCTATCAGATATCAAGTAGTAACGTGGCTGTAAACAGGAACAGATTCAAGTCTCCATGTCCTGTGTATGTGTTAGCATTGTGGGTCGTTAGCTCACAGGCTGCTGTGTAGAAGACACGGGTTCATGTCTCTGAACGAGTCCCTCACCTGCAGGTCAGTGGATCTTCGGAAGCTGATCTGATCTCGTGTGTTTCCTCTCCGAGCTGCTGTTCGCGAACTGCGCCGTGTTTTACTTTCACTTTCACTTTCCTGCCGCCGGTTCGATGATGGAGATCTGAACCCGACGAGCTAACGAACCGACAACCGATCATTTCAGCTTCACTGCGTTTTTATCTGTTTTCACATTTTTTAAACTTGATGTCATTGATTCAGAAACTCAACATCTGTCCGTCGTCTCCTGTTACAGACACAAGATGGCGCCAGTTCCCGTCTGTGCTGTTGTTGTCATGCTCTTCCGGCTTCCGGGAAGAAAAAGCTCCCTGTGACTTGTATTATTATCGTCATCATTATTATTGCTGCTGTTGTTGTTATTATTATTATTATACATTCATAACCAATGCCTTTAACCGTGAGGGTTGTGGGGGGAGCGGGAGCCAATTGAATATTCTTATTATAGCTAGTGATTGTTTTCATTATGGATTAATCTGCAGATTATGCTCTCCATCGAACAACTGATCCATTACTTTGTAAAAACTAAATACTCATTACGATTATCCCCAGAAAAAAAGTTTCATAATCCTTGTCCTTTCCAATAATATTAAAAACCTGTAAATCATTAATAAATCTAGTTAAAATAATGAAAACCAAATCTTTGAAAAAGTAAAATACGAGTACTTCTACAAATACAAGCTTGGTAAAGATGCAGGACCTGTCAAGTTAAGGCTCTTATAATTTAGTTTATATTTTTGCTTTAGTGACACATATTCCAGAACAATTTGGTTTCAAATAAACACAAAACGTTATATCTGATCTGGAGCTGCCATGTATTTTCTGGACCAGTAAATCATGTATAGTTTGAAGAGAGATGTTTTTATGTCGTTTCAAAGAGAAGATGTCTTTCATCATTCATCCTCCAAAAAAGGAAACACAACAAAGAAAAACTTGATATTCAAACATTTATTTTTTCCCGTGATCATTATATATAAATAAAGAATTTATAATAAAGGCATCATTTGGCCCTAAGCAAGACAAGCTCTAAAGAGGACTAATAGATTCTATTGTTATACAGTTTGTTTACTGGGATACAGTTAATACCTGAAGTGTATATTTCACATAAATCTGACATGAATCAGCTTTGTTCATACGTCAACAGGCGCTGTGATCGTCTAACGGTTCATTCATCAAAAGACAAAACTGATTGGAACTGAAGGTAAACTCAGTGTCATAGAACATGTCCGTGTGTACGCTGCGGACGTCTCAGTGCCCTTCAGATAATTCTCTCCTGAAATGTTTCAAAGTGTGAAATCATCCGCTTCTGACCAGTGATCCAGAAAGCGTCGGATATCATCCTGTGGCTGTCGACGATCTTTTAAAGATACGAGCTTCTGTGAAAAGGCACTGTTCCATTAAAGGAATGAAAAGCATGCGAAAGGAGAAACATGGTTCTTTTACTTGAACTGTGCATACATTCATTTTCTACGTGCGACAGTGAACGACCAACAGAATCTTTACTATCAACCTTCAATGATCTGAAGCAACTCTTTCACATGGGTGTAATATCCATTAGGCTGTTTAATGTCTCCACGAGGACATGGACATTTAATTAATAAAGCTGTAAGCAGGTGTGGAAAAAGACCAGGACAACAAGCAACTCTCCTTTTCATACCCGGATCAAATCTGACAGTAACAGTCCTTCAGCTACTGACATTTAAAAATAAGACTGCTTTTATTTTACATTCTGATTTTTATTATTGTCAAAGATCCTTCTAATAAACACAGTGTGTCTGTGAATCAATATTCCTCTGAGCCACAGAACTCCACTGTCGTACTGAAACTAAATAATTCACACGGTTGCACTGGGTGACATTTTCCTTAATCACCACAAACACACACACACACACAAATATATTTTACCTCAGTCACACACACACACACACACACACACACACACACACACACACACACACACACACACACACACACACACACACACACACACACACACACACACACACACACACACACACACACACACACACACACTCCTATGTCCCCATATCCCCATCGAGCCAAATGTGTATTAATCCGCTGCTAAAAATAGTCCCATACAAACTGCTCCTGTAGGTAAGTGAGGTCACTGTGACCTTTGACCACAGAAAGCGAATGGATTAATGTCAGTCTATGTGAACATTTGTGCCAAATTCGAAACAATTCTCTTGATGCGTTCTTAAGGAAACGTGTTCTTGATATATCATGTTCTATTGAACAAGCAGTTTGACTCATATAAAATAAAATAAGATTCCAGATTCACATGAGGTCACTGTGACCTTGACATTGGATCTTCAACCTCCAAAATCCAGTCAGTTGATCCTTTAGCTGAAGCGAATGTTTGTGCCAAATTTGAAGAAATTCCCTCACGGCGTTCTTGAGATTTTCCTGTTCGACGACGGGACGGACGGACGAGCGGAAAACACGATACATCTGTGTGTCGCCGGCACGGAGCCATGAAATCATCAGTGTCCAGATGTTCTGAGAAATGACTGAACCCGGGGTCACGTAGTTTAGTACTATGTAGTTGAGTACTATGTAGTTTAGTACTATGTAGTTTAGTACTATGCAGTTTAGTACTATGTAGTACTACTAGGATCTGAGACTGTATAGTGTGACATGTACTGTAGAGGTAAACTAACTAATGTGCTGTTTTGGGGAATTTTTCTTTGACAATAAGAAAAACACAAAATAATAAAACCAGCCTTTTCCTTGATAATTGATTCCTTTGTATTTTCACCACCTTGATTTCACCGCTTAACCTTTTTTTAGAATTTAGGACGAGATGTTGAATATCACAATAAGAGTGTTTCATCTTCTCAGGTCACATGCCAAACACCCATTAGAAACATCTGGAAACAGGATTTCTTCAGGCTTGATGAAGTCAGACACCTCATCTGTGATAGTTGTTGTGTGATCGTGTGGATGAGATCAGCAGCATTTTACAATTAGCAGTACAATCACGTTGTGGGTGTAAGTGCACATCTGTTCATTTTGGTACGCAGGATCAAACCTTGGTCAAACAAGTCCTAGTATTTATTTTTACTTTTATGGCGTATCAGATGGCCCGGGACTCGGGTGCGCAGCCTTTCAACCGCGGAAAGTAAACATTGCACCATCTGCCGAACATCACGGGCTATTTGCGAAACCTGTCGGACTCGGAGCGTGACGTGTGACGAGGGCGACGTGCAGTGGGAGCAGGTTCAGAGGCCGGCGGTTCACTCAGCCCCGTCAGCCCTCTGTGGGCACGCTGCTGTACTCACAGCGCGGAGCCACGTCGCCTGCCGGCCTCGAGGGGTCGGGCGGCGGGGACGGTTGACTCAGCTTTTGCACATTCCTCTCCTTCTTATCCAGGCAGTGAAACGACACGATGAGGAACACGGCGGCCGAGGAAACGACGGCACTGCAGGCAAAGAAGACGTGGTAGTACTCGCCGGTTCTGTCAATCAGGATTCCTGCGACGAGAAAACATGACATTTGTTAATATTTTATTTATAACACTTTATATATGGATACAACTTTTCCTTGTTTACAAAGAAAGGAACTGATATGCAACTGTAACATCTTGAGACGTGTTCTTGGAAAGGGCTTTATTTTCACCAGGTTTGTAAAGGTCAGGAAACGAGCCCTGAAGGTTTGGTGGGGAATCGGATCAGAGGGAAAAGGTTTTCTTTAACTCTCTGGGATTATGGGCATTTTTCAACATTCACCTTGATTTCTCAGAGAATAATTCATGGATATTGACAAGATCAGACATATTTAGAGAATTGAAATCTATGAGTGGGTGAGGTTTGGATCTAGTGAATTTATGTGGGGGCTGTTGGGCCTTGGCGGAGGAATGTGCCCTTTTAGCGCCGTTCTAGTTTTTTGTGGTTTAATTGCGGCAGATCCAAATAATGAATTCCAAATGACTGCTAGGTTTTACAACAGTGGTTCCCGACATCGGGTCACGACCTCAGGAAGGAGTCATACGACAAAATCTGAGAGGTCGATGGAATTAGGAACGGGACAGAAAAGCAGAAACAATGACAGAGGAACCATGTGCGAACTGTATGGATAACTTCACCTAAACGTTTTTTAACTCGCATGCGACGTCCTCTGACATTCTGCCCTATGAGCAGTCAGATAAACAGGGACCTGTCATTTGAGACCCCCTGTGGTCGGACCAAATTGACTTGATGTGTTATTTACAGCCTGAAGCACGAGGGGCCCAACTTCTACTCCAGTATTTCTGTGGCTCACGTAACAAAACAGGCAGAAACTTGTGTGTCCTAAAGACGTGAACACACACATGCAGCTCCTCCATCTTCTGTGTGATTTCTCCTCCTGGTTCCATGAGGGATTTTAAACATTAATAATAACCAGTTAAATAACACCTATAATATAATAAGCACTAACAATTTATAATTCTAACTTGATAATCATAATAAGTATTCTCTCCTTTAAGCAAAACTAAATTGACCAATGACTGTACATAAAGATGGACGACATTATGGCTCGTCCAAGACATCAGGATCGGCCCCCTGGTGGTTGGCTGCAGTATGGCTCATAAACCCCGCCTCCTCCGTGTTAGTGGACCTAAAAGATGGCTTCTTTCACTTTAAGTCGCTCTCATGACACTGATGTAAGAGACTCACTCGTGGTTAGTGAGCAACCTGAGATATTTTGGAATACCTAAACATTCGATCTGCCTGAAGCTGAAATCATTCTGAGGCACCACATCTCGTCTTTATCACGTTTACCTGCCAGTGGAGGCCCGATGAGCAGCGTGACGCTCTCCATGATGGCGAGCAGGCCGAGGGCCGAGGGGAAGCAGCTCATCTCCACGGTATCCATGAGCACGGTGAACATGAGGGAGCCCACCACACTCATGGACAGGCCGTAGACTATCACATACCACAGCAGCACGATGAAGCTGGGCCCGATGCAGCAGATACTGTTACTGAGCCCGTTGACCAGCAAAGCCGCGGCGAATACATAAATGTGTCGCCCTTTGAACCAGGGCATGTTGACAATGACGCCAAAGGGTGGACGCACTATGATGTTGACGACACCCAGGATGGTAAGCAGCAGCGCGGCCTGGCTCTGCTCTATGTTGTTTGCTGTGGCGTAGGGAACCAGATACACCAAGGGCACCACAAACCCGAGCATCATCCAGGTGATGCCGATGGCGTACGCACGGTAACGCGGGTTGTTGCATAACTGACCAAATGCCATATGTTTGTTCATGGAAGCCAGCAGGTAGTTCCATATTGTCCTTATCCACCCAGTCTCCTTCTTCACATTGTCCTCCTCTGGTGGAGGGGGTCCCTGGCTCATCAGGGGCGGGCCTTGGCGCGTGGGCGGCTGGAGGGGCCTCATCAGTGCTCCGCACACGCAGCAATTGAGCAGGAGGGCCCCCAGAACAAGGAAGCTTCCTCTCCAGCCCAGCTCAGAGTGGAGGTAGTTACCCAGGACGGGCAGAGTGCACATTCCCAGGGCCGTGCCCGTGGAGGACATGGCGTTGGCAAACGCACGACGGCGCACGAAGTAGTGTCCCAGGATTGTCACAGCTGGTTGGAAGCTGAAGCAGAAACCAAGTCCTGTAATGATGGCAGAAAAAAGAAGGAAATAAAAACGACGAAAAGTTCTGTTATTTAACTTTTTGAACTATTTTTCATTGCTATTTGAAATAATAGGTAGCGTCTTTGGGCAAGAAACAGAACCTGACCTTTCCCCTGACGGCTGCTCCATCAGAGCGTGAATGATGAGCGTGAAAGTGCTGCGTATAGAAGCTCTGTATGAATGTGAATGTAGTCGGTCATAAAATACAATATAAATCCCAAACCATTTTTTATATTTGAGGATGACGTAAAGATGCATTTATCGATTCTGACCACTTGGAGGTGGAAAAAGCCCGAAAACAATCTGATAAACACCAACTCATTTATGTCATTGTTGTATAAAATGAACACTGAAACAATGTTCTTCTCCAGCTGATGAATTTAAGTCTGTTATTGCTCCGTGTTGGGTCTCCACCTCCTCCTGTGGCTCCCGAACGCTCCACTACGTTCACCTGCTGCTCTCTGGGTAACGTAGTGTACAGTTGTGTGTCACCACAGGTTGTCAAGTGTCAGCTGGTGTAGTAAATGCTTTAAATGTTTGCTGACCTGTGATAACCCCGGCTGTGAGGTAGAGCTCGCCGATGGACTGCGTGAACGAGCTGGCCGCGATCCCGAGCCCACTCAGGACTCCGCCCAGCATGACCGTGGCTCGGCAGCCCAGTCTGTCCACCAGCACGCTGCAGAAGGGACCTGTGGATAAAAGTAATGCTCTTAGTTTAACCAAGACAAGAGCAGAAATGACTTAAAGGCTCACGAGGCCATTTTCTTAATCCTGCAGAGCATTTCACAAAACCTGAGTCTGTCCGTAATCTGCAGTAGTTCAACGACCCGTCGAGAGCATGACTGAAAACATGGCTGTTCTCTCAGGAACTCACAATATGACAGATCCATGCATGCACAGGTTGTGTAGCTTCAGTTCAGTTGACCCACACAGCTGTGAGTGAGGTTTCGTTACGGCAGCAGGAGAATATTGTGTTTCAGGGCGAAAATGGTGAACGCAGAACAAATGTTCTCGCCTCCTCCGCGTCAGTTTGCATCAATTGCTGCTCATAAACAATCTTTGGTGGAGGCGGCGGTTTTGAAATCACCTCAGTACGATACACAACGCTGTGTGTTGGTCACTAAAGAGGCGTCACAACTGAAGCACATTCCAGTGGCTCTGCTGTCAGGCGACCGGGCCGTGAGGGACTGATGTGGATAATGATTAGACTTCAATGAGCCTGAGTGCTTGAACATCGAAACTGATCTTAATGCTCCATCCATTGCAACTTTCAAAACAAGAATACAACTTTTTCATTTGAATTAACCATTTTATAAGCTCATACCTTCATGCTATTTCATTCCGTTATATATGTATTATTTCTCCCTTTTCAACTTTTTTTAGAGTTTGATGCAGATTTATCGATTCTTATTCTTTTAACTCTCTTGATCTTTTTACCTATTTAATTCTGTTCTTTTTCATCTTTTATTTTGCTTGAAATTTGTTTGAAACAACACTGTTTGTCTTTTTTATTAATGTTCCTGTACAACACCTTGAATCCACCTCTGTGTATGTAAAGAGCTTCATAAATAAAATTGCCTTGCCTCATAAAACCCACAGTAATAATCTGACTCTTCTTTATTATCAGTTTTCATTCATGGAAAAGCTGCCTGGATGGAAACGTGAATCTCCAGCTCGACAACACTCTCCCCATGTGTTGACACCTGGCGCTGGAGGACGGACAGAGAAGTGTTTCTGCAGAACATTATGGAATCACCGCCAAGTTGACCTTTGACCCTTTGGATATAAAATGTAATCACTTTATAATCTTATCCTGGATTTAGTCAGCATCATTAACGTGTACATTCCTGAGATATGACCACAGGTGTGTTGTTTGATGTCCACGTGACCTTTAACCGACAAAATCCTTGATTCCAATCGGACATTTGTGACAAATTTGAAAAAAATAAAACTGGAGTGGAGACATAAAAACAGGCAAAATTGAAATTTCTTTCAATTTCCACTAAAACCCTTCTTCAGCCCACAAAGCTCGCAGGGAGGCGGCGGTGTGCGTGACGTCCCGCCCTCACTGGCCAGAGATGAGTGACTCGAGCTTCGTGCAGATTAATGAAGAAAATCCTGAGATTCTTGTCACATTCCTTAAAACTCAGGTTTGTTTTTAAGATCAAAGCATTTCTGTCTTTAAAAACCCTGAGAACTTTCTCTCTCACACACACACACACACACACACACACACACACACACACACACACACACACACACACACACACACACACACACACACACACACACACACACACACACACACACACACACACACACACACACACACACAAAATTGATTTCCTTGAGACTTACTCTAACCCTGGACCACAGTTACTTCTTACATAACATAAACACTAACATTCAACCATCAGGGAAGTTGGGATCTGTGCATCTACATGAGACGTCAGCTTAGATTAAGAATTTGTTAAAATGCAAAACAGAAAACTGTCCCTCCACATGACGCGGGTGACGTGCGGGCCACGTGGGATCTGGTAGAAAGAGGAAGAGGATCGTTACCACACCAACGTGTGACATAGAGACCTTAAAAAAAACCTTGAGTGACTTTCACCCTAACCCTTACAAAGTTCTTACAGCCACTGAATTAAACATCAAACCGACGGAAAGATAAGTACATGGTATACTTTGTCGTATTCGATCTTATCAGCCGCCTGACATTCACCTTAATGCACTCGGATGACTTTACATGGCCTCGCACCGCCCACACTACTTTCCTGTCCTCATGCAGGTTACATAAGGCTCATGAGCGTCACAGCAGCAGGAAGTTGACTTTACTGGCTGATAGAGATACTGGACACGGTGACGAGGACTCGAGCACTGACAGAGGAAGATAGAGTTCCATACACACACGGGATCAAAACATCTTTAAATCATAATCCTTCAGATTAAGAGTCACGTAGAGCTAGAGAAAAACATTGCAGCACCTAAATATCAAGTCTGAGATCATTTAGGAATGTGTCTCCATTAAATAGTTCCCCACACGGAGGCTTCACTCATATCCTATCAGTCATTTCTTGTTCTCCACTTTTCGACAGTTGGTTTCTTTTGAATATTATTACATTTATAAAGTCAGAGAGTCCCTTTTGAAACGTTGACATCCTGTTTTATTGAACAAAACACGACAAATAGTGTGCGTCTAAGTCCCAGAGAAGGAAGCTGGTGTAATCGTGTAACTGAGCAGCCGCCAGCAGTGAGCAGCGGTGGTGACGACAGGTTAATGATGAACACTAAAACAAGCAGAGGAGACTTTTAACATCCGACACTCGGAGGTCAGAATGATAATTGACCACATTAGCCACCATTAGCTACTGATCACAGCAGGTGAGGCTGCAGCAGCTACAGAGCATTTCATCCTGTGATTCACTGCTGAGGAATAACATACTGAAGTTTGGATTCTAACTCCGTGTAACCCTGAGTTCTTGCCGTGTATCACACTGTGGGTAATAACAGCTACGGTTTCTCATGAAGTGATCGTTGTTAAATCCACACCAGCACAGCGAGACAGCTCCAAGCACACCCACAGTCCTTCTCTCGGGTTTCACATTGTATCCATACAACCACAACAGGCAGAATCTAAAATGACCTTGAGGTTGAGGGGCATTAAAGGGCAGTTTGTAATGATAACAACACCCGGGGCGTGGGAACTTTGCAACAGAGCCACAGAAGATGTAATGAGAAGGAAACTAACTGAAGGTCTGTCTGCGTTACCTCCTGCATGGAGCACTGACGTCATGATGGAGGGCACCCAGGACGTTTCGCTGTTGGAGGCGTGGAAGTCATTCTGCAGGTCAGTGTAAAAGATCCCCACACAGGTGGGGAAGCCCAAGGTCAGAGCCAGGACCATGATGGTGCCAACCAGCACCACCCAGCCCCAGCCGCCATCTGGAGCTATGACCTCCCCCGTCACAGCCACACAGTCACTGCGCTCTCCTCCATGCCCCCCCGCCTCGGACTCACAGTACCAGGCCTCCTGGACTTTCTCCTCCTCCGGGCCTTTGGCCTTCGCACAAGCACCGGCGGACTCCGAGTGAAGGAGGTGATCGCTCTTCCCTCCGGTTCCATTCCTCTGAGTCATTTTCTACTCGTCACTGTGACTGCTGGCACCGCTTCATGGATGAAACCTGCAACGACAAGAGCAAACATCAGTCAGGCTGCAGAGGCTGCTTGTTATGGGCTGTCACCGTCATTCTGCTCCTCCACTCATCCCAACAACCATTGGATTGCTCTGAGTCTCTGTACAGACATGCATGGGTCCAAGAGGATGAATCGAACCTCGGAAAAACTCCAGTAAAAAGCGAGTGGAAGTGTTGACGAGGTTTCTAACACGTGACGTGAAACTGGAACAACACAAACATCTCAGGATGAAGAAGAGGAGCCGTACACGTAGAAGACGAAGACGTCAACTTGGAAACACGAGGAGATTCCAGATCTTTTGGTGCTGAGGGCCGATGCCGGTGTGGACGAGCTGTAAACAACAACACTGATCTTTCCACAGCAGAGTTTATACGCCGTGTCCCGCCTCCTGCTGCTCTACAGGCTCCGCCCCTCGCCTGGATGTTCCCCACGAATGAATTCTCCTGGGATCAATAAAGTCGATCTTATCTTATCTTATCTTATCTTATCTTAAGCTGCAATTCGCTGATATTGTCGGGTTTGTTTGGTGCAGGTAGAAAATAGAGGTAAGATGTCGTGTGTCGTGCTGATGGACAGATGTGACTAAACCAGATCGATCAAAACAACGAGCTGAAAGACGTTACAGTGCAGAGCTGGGAGATATTTCTCCGTGGGCTCGTCACCTCTAGTGACAGTTTTCATATCACACACACAGTCGTTTGTTATTCTAAACATATTATTTAGAGCCGGCAACAAACGAACAAACGCCTCAGCTCTGTCTCCACTCTGACCCCGTGACAGTTGACGCTGCTGGGCAGCAAACGCCAGGCCGTGTATGGAAATTAGCACAGTGTAAAGAGAAAACAGGACAATGACGGCCTTCAGCAGTGCAGAGAAACCGAGTGTCCATGTGTTACCTTCTATACAAGCAACGGTAAAACAGTTGCTCCACAGCAAAGGCATGAATAAAACAAAAAGTTTGTGCTTCCTGAACATGAGAGAAATGACCAAATGCTAACGCTCCAAAGTTACTAGAATGTTGAGAGAAACTTAATTCAGACTGAAAACTGCCCTCCGGCTCCTGGGCTCCGGTGCAAAGTGTAATCCCAGATAAGCTGCAGCCCTTCGGGTCGGTTCTCTACATCCTTCAGATCAGTGCTTCAGTTTCATTAACATTTACAAACAGGAAACGGCCTGAAGGGCTGCAGGCCAGACTGTGAGCAGCAGTGTTGGACAAAGGAGGGGTCTGATGGGTGAGAGGACAAACACGTACGTGCGGACGCAAAGGAAATCTGTCCAGACTGAGGCCAACACGCGCCCGTGAGAAACCCCTCGGATGAATCACGCTCTGTGCAGACGCTCGGCAGAGTTTCCCCCAAAGACATCTAACACCATCCAGATGTGCAGACCCCTGAGCAGAGGAAACTCCTCCTGAGAACATGTCCCTGTTACTAACACATCACATCCTGAAGACGCACACGTGACAGTTTACCATTTCACAGGGGATGAGACCAAACAGGAAACGTACTGGGATCAGCTGTTTGCTGGGTTACATATTGATTTGTCATGTTTATAATTAAAGAAATTGGGAATCAATGAGCCTTAGAGATGCTGCCTGGTGGATTCTGTTTCCCAGTTTGTACAGAGTCACACTCGCTGCTTCCACGGCTCCACGCAGCTGACTTAATATTTAGAGAGAACAAATTTAAAAGCTTTACAAGTCTTATTTTGAAAAACATATTGGATTTTCTTGTCCGTTTGTTGCTGATCTGTTATTTCTTTGCACTACTTGTACAATGTTTGAATTTCCCATTCATCCCTCTTTGTGTATATATCGTCTATTTATGTTTATTACTTCAACAAATTATCAGGAATGTAAGAAAATACAAATCTTCAGTGAGTGAATTATTATGATTATGTTCATGTTGCTCCCAGGTGGCGCTATAGAGGTGTGTTATAGATGCTGTGGAGGTGGCTCACACATGGTCAGTTGAAATGCTATTTGAATATTTAAATGAGAGTCAAAGTGCCTGCGTGTGCACACATAGTTTTGGCCACATATTCCAGTTCTGGTATCCAGTATTCTCTATATTTGTAGAAAGGATATAATAATATAATATTTGCAGGAGTTGCAGGATGTGTGCGTGTGCTCTCTGTTTTGTGTCTGTGGGCAGAAGTGATGCTCGGTGTCCCGGGACGAACAGAAGTGATGCTCGGTGTCCCGGGACGAACAGAAGTGATGCTGCGCAGCTGCTGCGTCCTGTGAGAGGTTCGATTCCCACTGGGTTCGTCACATACACACAGATACTGACTGTCACCACGTCTTAACCGGAGACACCCACATTCTCCCACATTTACCCACGTGGCAGCTTGTTTTTTCCGGCTTGTTTACGTCTGAAAAGCCCCTGAAAACAGCCACGGACCCCTCCTCCGCACACCGGCACCTCCACCCGGGTTTACTGCTCGTTCAACCCCGCAGAAATGAACCGAAATGAGCCTGAACACGATGAGTTCCCCTCGGTGGTGGGTTTATTTCCTCCACACCTCTGCCTCAGCACTTTCGGACCGAAGAGGAAGCTCCTATTCCTGCTCCGGATTTTATCATTTAAATATAAATATATATAAATATAGAGGATTTCTTACCATCTCTTTCTGTTTGCCGGGATCCTCCGGGATCCTGCGGGATCCTCTGGGTCCACAGGCGCGGTCGCTGCTCGATGACAGCCGGGGAGGGACCGGAGCGGCGGCGGACTGACCGCGGGGGGCTGCGCTGCACCGGGCCCGCTCGCGGGGGGAGGAGCCTGCAGAGGCCGGGCCGAGACGCTCACAGGGCGGCGGAGAGGAGCTGCACATGGAGGCCCCGGGCTCCACGGGAGGAGCAGCAGGAGCAGCAGGAGCAGCAGGAGCAGGAGGAGGAGGCTGCAGAGGCCGGGTCGAGACGCTCACAGGGCGGCAGAGAGGAGCTGCACATGGAGGCCCCGGGCTCCACGGGAGGAGCAGGAGGAGCAGGAGGAGGCCCCAGGAGGAGGAGCAGGAGTGGTGGACTAACGGTCTCTGTCTGTCAGGGACACGGGGATGGAGCAAATATTATGTTTATATACAAGTCAACCAATATAGATAAATACTGTCTTAATATCATTTCTTAAAAGGATAGATGGATAGATGGATACAATGCAATAGATATGATGCAATAGCTATGACTAGTAATTAATTATAATTAGCAGCTCCATTAAAATACATCTATAACATAAAAACACACCTAAAATAATAAACCTGACACTTAAGCCCTATTCAAACTTAATCTGATTAAAAATGCACATTCACATTGTAATATGTATTTTTAATTATGACACTTGCTGACTTGTATTAGATTGAAGCGGCTTTTACTTACATCAGAGTATTTCCCCACCAATTTGAATTAAAAGGTCCCTGGAGATCTGCTGACGCCCCTGGTCCCCCCCCCCCGGCTGCAGTGACGTGCAGGTGAACCCGAGACACTGTGACGTGTCTGTTGTTGTTGTTCAGGTGCTTGTATGTGGCTTTTTACACAGTGGCTAAATAAAACACAGGCTTAACACTAAATCTAAAATATTCAAAATATTCAAAAAATATCTCTAATCCTGAAAATAACTAAGAATATGGATAGTGGCTCCATTTCTGGGGAGATTTGTGTGTTTTGATCCTTAAAAAAATATAAATCAAGAAATGACCGTCTTATTGACTTTTCATGGCTTTACCGTTCATAAGATTGTGAGCAATACAAAATATATTTAAATAACTACCGTCGGTAAAGTAGCTGCACGTTCTGAGTGGAAGAATTTCACTCTGTTCATCTTGTTTCATTATTTTAAGTCCACACTAAACAGAACGGACAAACAACCACATTTTAAAACACAGACACATTTTATGATTAAAAACCAGACCGGCTTCTGTCAAAATCGTTACATGTAAAGAAACAACATCGGTAGACAAAATTCAAAAAATACAAAATAAATAAAAGTGAAATAAACAAAAATCGGACAAAATGTTTTTGTCAGCTTCCGAACATTTTTCCCACAGTCTCCGCTGACGATATTCACATTTGACATCAATACTGCTGATAAATGAACACAAAAGTGTAAATAGGTGACATTTCAGAGTACGTCTAAATGAGAGTACAAGTGTGCATGTCCCACAAACGCATGCAGGTGTTTACAGATTAACTGGCAAAATGACCCATGAAGTAAAGAAACCTTTCTTTCTGTGAGTTGACCTGCGGGGGGGGTCACGTAAATGCTATATAAACCCAGGTGGGGGGGGGGGGGGGGGGGGGGGGGGGGGGAGAGAGGCGGGTATGCGATCTGATTGGTTAGTTTGTCTTCGAAGCTAGCTATTCTTTATCTACCGTTAGGTTGAGCCGACGCGTCAAAGATACAAAAAAACAAAGACAAAGAAAACGGAACATGTGAATAGAGAAAAATGTTGTCGACAAACTGTTCCACACAAGAAATCTACACCTACGAACCACAGAGCCATGCCGTCCCTCTGCCCCCCCCCCACCATGCATCACGTACACTTTGCACTACCACAGAGGTCGGACAAAATCCAGCACACAACATCGTAATCTCTAGAACAACATGCTCTCATGTTTTCACGTGCCCAAACAACAGATATATTTATATTTATATATATATATATATATGTATGTATAATTTTTTGCAGATTTGTTAACATTGCACATCATCTGTCGTCTAGCTAGTGCAGGTGAAAGTAAAAACTAATAATCAAAAGTTCTTTTCTTGTTTAAAAAAAATGGTTGCTATTACGATAACCGCACTAAAAAGTTCAGCTGCGTCAGTGGGACCCAACCTTTTAGGCTTTGAATCAAAGGCGTCATCACAAGTTGCATATATTTACCAGGTGTAACCAGTTCAAGGAGACAGGGACTTATTTTCCACTGTTCCACTTTATTCCCAAAGAAGTTTAATCATGTGATAATTCACAAGAAAAGAGTTTTCAGCAACGCTACCAGTGAGAGTTGCTGTGTTAGCTCTGGAACAACTGCAAATTAACAAGTGATATTAAAAGTCATGTCATTAGTTCAGTCAGTAGGGTTCAACCTATGGGACCACGAATTCCGAGATCGGACCCAAGAGGTGGGCCGACAGACAGCACGGCTAATAAAAAAAGTCAGAATACGTTTTTCCTCTCACTTCATATCTCGACGATCTCTTCGAGGAGTTGAACCCACCAAAAAGGTCGGGAACCACTGAACTACGCAACCGACGCTAAGATCAAACTGGGTTCACAAAGGTGACAGGTACAGTAAGTGCTTTAAAGTTCGATTACACACATCTAAAAGTCGGAGGGTGGAGGTGGCTTCGGCATGCAACCGGAGGAAAGAGTGAAGCCAAAGTAACAAAGTGGAGTCTATAGATCAATGGATTTCTGATAACAAGTGCACTGCTGGAGTTTTACTAAGATAAAAGCTTCCCTCCCATTCACAGGTTCTGTAAACCGACCACCGGGGGTTTACAGCAGAGACGCACAGGTCGGAATCTCCGGGAGTTTACGGGATCGTGGGCGGATTCAACTCAATGCAATGGCACAAAGAAAGCAGATGTTCGCCTTTTTCATTTCGTAGTTATAGAGTCAAACTTGAAACGATGCAGGGGATAATGGAACTGTTTGGCTTTGCCTCTCACTGAAACACCAACGACAGAAACCGCGTCATACATTTTACCTCGGGTCGGCGCCTCCTGGCTTTTTTAAGGTATGCGAGGCACCTTATGATAAGAGGGGAGAACAACTGTGCACAACACAGGTCAAAGGCACAACACTGGACACAGACGAAGGGAAACGACACCCAAGGTGCTTTGCAAAAGGCCCAGAGAGAAAAACACAAGGGAGAAGAACAAAGTGCTCCTCGATGAGACGTTTGGGCGTTTTCAGCAGAACACGTCAGTCTGCACACGACTCGGAGAAGAAGAAAACTGCACGACACACACACACACACACACACACACTCGAGAGGGGAAATTAAAAAAATGAAACAACGAAGAAGAAGTCACATCAAAGTTTGAGCTCTGAGGCCTGACTGAGCATGACAACAGCAACGGTACATTTTTTTTTCCCATTAAACACATTCTTTTTTGTTCATGCTTGATATAACATAACTGCATCAAATATGCTCTTTGTACAAAAGGTGGCGTATCAAAGTGATCGATGCCAGTGATCGGTGTCGGCCACGTGCACACCGGACGCCCCTCAGGCAGAAAGGTGCACTGATGAAACGTCTGGTCTGCACCACGGGTCACAATGAGGTGTTTCCATTTTCAGCCTGATATGTGTGAATATGAGTCAAACGTTGCATTAAGTTGCTCGTGTAACGAGGCTGCAAGGAGACAGGTTTGTTTTCATAGAATAAGAAATGAATTAATTGAAAACTGGAAATAATCTCTCGGTGCAGACATAGTTTGTTTGACTGCTAAAGGCTGAAAAAACAGATTATTTTCATTCCAAACTAATAAATTGATTATTTTTACTGATCAACTGGTTATTTTGTCGATAACAGAATCAAGGAGACGTGTTCACTTGCCTCATCTTGTCCGACCAAACATCTAAAAACCCAAATATATTCAATTTATAAGTGAACAAAGTTAGAAAACAATAAAACCCTCAAATACAATTATCAACAAATAAAAAACAAACCAATGCTTCAGCTCTACTTTCTTTTAGCCCAGTTTTGGAAACTGTGAATCAGAAGCTGAATTTGAATCTGATTCCGTTTTACTTGCATAAAAGTCATATAAATACTTTTGAGCATTAATTTGAAACCATATTTGTATATATTTGTACTGATAACAATTGATTTTCGCAATAAAAATCTGTATTTGCACGTTGGTCCGATGTTGTAACGAGTCTTAAAAGCAGCATCATCACACAGCAACGTAATGTCAAGTGTATTTGAAGAGAAAAGTACTTTAGCCATGTTAGTAGCCATGTGCTGGCAGAGATAAATCACATGACGTCTGAAATAAAGGCTTCCCTCTGAAAGCCGGACACACACGTCCCGTCCGACAGGTTCACTGACAGGACGCACGTCTCCGTGACCACGTGAGCTCAGGTATCTCGGGGCCGTAAGCGCGAGGAGGACGATTCAGCTTTCGCCACAGTTGCTACAAGTGCTGCAGAACGTAAGACAACACAGTCGCCCGGGTGTGGAGATGAGTGACTGGATATGAGCCGGGGGGGAGGAGGGGGCTTCAGGGGTTTGAGGCAGCATACAGACTGGCCACTGTCCGATCCCCTGCCGCGCCGCGCTCGTCTGGACAAATGGCAGCGACAGGAAGTAGTTTTCCTTGTCCCTAATTACAATTTTAAGATATGCAAGAGATCAACTTAGGATATTTAAGAGAAAACTTGGGTGACAATTTTTTTTTGTTTTTGAGGAACACTACAGAAAACGTGCAGCTGAGAAACGTGTGATATTTCAGTCGTGGACAGAAAAGCAGACACGTACCCACACACACATGTGAGCGGCTGGGAAACCTCCAGGAAAACTGATATTCTCTCCATCGTTTAAATAAACTCACCCACCAGAATATGTAAATATGTAACAACTATGATACAGAAACCAATAATTACACCATTTGCATTCAATTTTTCATATAATTTCATCATGTAGCCTATATAGATTTATATAGATTCCTCACATGCCTTGACAAATTGTACACAGGTGAAGTCTTTTTGAGTCTTTTGGTTTTTTTTGCGCTAAAATTTCCCCAAATTTTCTCCCCGTGGGAACAGACCAGATCGAGCCTATAGACCGGAAACAGGAGGAGCAAGGTGCAGCGGCGTCGCCACAGCGATTCAAGACAGGGCGTCTGAGAGAGGAGAACCTGTCACTCGTTTCAGCTGCTTCCAAAGACCAGAGAGCGGAGAGGAAATGCCGCACCAGGCAAACGGAGCGATCGGACTCCTGCGACTGCTCCGTCTTATCCTCCGCCTCTGGAACACCCGGCTTGGTTTGTTGTGCCGCGACTCGCCTCAGACGTCAGCCGAGGAGTCTGGGAGACGGCGGGCGTTCGATTTCTGCTCCATTAACAGATCCGGGTAAAGAGGGCGGCTCAGTCAGTGGAGTTGTGTTCATTCCTTTATGTCCTGTGAGAGTCCTGAGGAGGTTTCTTCGTAGTCGACAGAGCCAAATGTATCAGAGCGAGCGAGCTTCCTGTCTCGACAGCGATGATGTTGATGAAAGTATCGATGAAGATGATGATGATGATGAGTAGTAGCTCTGTGCTGGGCCTCCATCCACTCACAACAACAAGAGGCTACATTCAGCACCGTAGCCTGCGCCGCCGTGACACTGACCATCAAAAAGCTGCTATGAGGACAACGGCTCACGTGAGATCTCGTTTGAACTCCTCCCAACGGGCTCCACAGCCGGCGACGGAGGAGGACAAACGAGAAGACAAGTCAGGGTCGAGTTGCGGCACTGCAGGAGAGGGCAGGCGTCAGGGGGCCCCCGCTGTGGAAAGGCACACCAGAGGAGAGGGAAGAAGGGGGGGTAAATGATGACGATGATGAAGGTGTTAGTGATGGCAGAAAGGTGATTGGGGGGGGGTGGGGGGGGTAAACTCATGGAGAAAAGGTTTATGTTGTTGTTTTGATTTTGTTGATAAGGTGATATTTCTCTCAGGAGCCGCGTCTCTTCACATCCGCGAGCCTCGCTCCTGCAGGATCTGTGAGGAGGAGAAATGAATCGGTTTAAACAGCGACGTCGAGGTAATGGAACACTCGAGTTCACTTGTGACTCAACAATAGTTTTTTCTTTCCTTTGCTAAAAGCTGCAGAAACGTGTTTTTTTCGAGGATGTGGTTAAAGTTTGTGACCTGATCTCAGTCAGACGAACGTCGAGACTGAAACTGAGAAGTTGCTCAAACCACAAACGTCTAGATATGACGTCATGTCAGTGTCTGGAAGATATGCTAATCAATCAACAGCTCTTCCCTGACCCACACCACATCCTTCCACTAAGTTCCACGGTGATCGGTTCGGATGTTTTTCTGTTATCTTGCTTACAAACAAACAAACAAGGAGCGGGGGGGGAAGCGTGACCTCCTCACCTTGGCCTTCTCGGTGGGCTCGATGACGATGCCGTTGGTGGAGTTGTTGAGTTCCCGGGAAACTACACATAGAAACTCTGCCTGGTCCTCGTTGCCGTAGTTATATGAGGAGCCGATACTTATGAGCTGAGGACGTGGACGTGGACAGACAATAAAAACGTCAATACAAGGAACAGCAACAGCTGCTGAGCACATGTAACACAACACATAATTCATACAATCCTCCTGAGTTCTGCTGCAGATACAAAAACCTGCACAAAATAGTTCATGAACCGAACTGCAGCTGAAACAATCAACTAATGGATTTCTCTTCTGTTTCTTACCGTTTTCTTTTATCTTCTTCTTACCTTATATTCTTTGTTTAATCTTTAACGATTAAACAATTGATTCGACTCCCAATCGCTCTGTTTTTCGGTTAGAAATGTCTTAATATTTCATGATATTTTAGGCCCACGTCCTCACGGAAGCTTGAATCAGCAGCTGTGACGCATCTACAGCTTAAACTAAAACATGACAACAGGAAGAAAAAAGCTTTGCTTCCTGCACCTGCTCAAACTTCCAACCGTCCGACATGGTTGAGACCATCTGTGTGAGTTCCTCCTCTTGGCACTGTAGTACTCGGTACACATGCTTCACGGGGCCCTGGGGGACGCGGCAAAGACAAAACACACACAATTTGTTACTAAATCAACATCAACAATCTGCACACAAACACGGGAACAAACAAAAAAGCTAGTTCGGGTTTTATTTGTACAGAAGAAAGTGAGGTTTACAGACTCATCTGCCAATTCTATTCTCAGTCGTCTGACATGTTCCTCTTCTGTCTCTGTTTTCTGTACCTGAGACGTCCGGTTCTCGTTGTCCCGTATCCTCTCTTTAACCAGCCTCACCAGGGACGCGATGTTGTAGAACTCCGCTTCCTCCAGAACCCCTGAAACGCCCACAACCACAGATCATGAGACACTTTCAGAACCTGTACCTTGTGAAACACATCCGTTCAACACGAGGATTACAGCAGGAAATCGAGACATTTGTTTACCTTCCTCAGCCAGATTTTTGTCCATGATCAGTTTTCCGTGTCGAAGGTAATTCAGGATGGGGCCGAAGTATGTGGGGTCCCTGTCGATCAGGTAGGCTCCTGTGCCGTCCTGGAGGAACACAGCAAACCAGAGTGAACACGTGTCAGGAGAGTTTGTCGTGTGTTAGGTGTATATCACATTCATAAATATCAATCCTTTAATAACCAGTCAAAGGGAAAAATCACCAGACTTCTACAGAAATGTCCCAGATATTGATCTCTGTATCTGCCTGTAATAAACTAGTTCTGGTTAAGTTCTGGTGCCGGTCAGTGTGTCCTCACTGCATCACACACACACTTCAGTCCTGATCGATGACGACCTGACAGCCGGACTCATTTCATGTGATCTCTGCTATTTGAAATAATCACTCTGCTCTATTTTTAAACTTGAAGGTTAATGTTTTATATTATAAAAGCTTATGCATATTTCATGATGTGAGCAGAGGTTGGTCTGTGCTCCAGACAAGGTGCCTGAAGAACTGGATCCATCATGGAGAGTAAAATAATAAACTACTGTCAAAAACCCAATGAGTCCGACTTGTTTTTCATTTATTTTGGTGTTTATATTGTTTTTGTTTGTGTCTGTGCATGAATACATTAATACACATATCTATTTGTTATTTGCATGTGTTTTAACATCAGCCTGGACTGCAGATGTGGGACTCTTTTAAATAATTAGACATTTACTGTCATAGAAACCTGGGATAACAGGAGATATCCTTCCTGCCGTTGAGTCAGGCTGGTTTGTACCTAGTTGAAGTGTTGACATTAGTTTCAGAGGCTTTTCCTCGAGTCCCTGTAAAGAACAAGACTCACTTTGTCGGAGTCCAGGTCCGGGTCTTCCTGACACAGGCGGAACAGGAAGGATTTCGGGTCCCTGCACAGCGTCTGTTTGGTCGTGATGAAGTAGGTCCCACCGACGTTCAGCCGGACCCACCGGGATCCCGGCTTGTCCGCCGGTTCGGACGGGGACACGGGGCTGCTCTTCCCCGGGAACCCGAACACCGTCCGTCCTCCTCCTCCTCCTCCGCTGCCGCCGCCGGACACCGCGCCGGGGCTGAGCTGGCTGCCCCGCGGAGGAACCATGAGAGTGGGCGAAGCCAGGCGCACGGAGCCGCGGTGCTCGGGCTGCCCGATGGTGCCCGTGGCGCTCGGCTCCACGACGTGCAGTTCAGCCATGTTGTTTTTCCGTCCTTCGCCTGGAGAAGAGTCGCGGCCGCTCGGTTAGCTAACGACACACTGCGGGGAAACGGCCGCTCTCCGCCGGGGTGTAAACACAGGGAGCTGATTTGTCTCCGTCGGGGACGCGGGCATCGGGGCGTCGCTGCTCGCACGGAACCGCCTCTGGCTGCGGGGCTTCGGCCGCGGGGGAGACTAGCAGCGGCTGGTCGGTGTCTGCAGCTTCTCCATTAACGCTTCTTCACACGAGAAATGGATCATTCTGCTCTTTTCACACGTTAATCACTGAAACACAACACTTCCGGGTTGTAACGTGATTATTGTTTACTTCCGCCGTGTCATGGTTTTTCGAAATAAAAGCTCCCCGAGATTCAATTATTTTTATTTATCTGAAACTATCTGAACATGTGGGATGGAGAGTGGGAAGAAAGTTAGTCTGCTTTATTAATAAGTTATTTTTGACATTAAATTTCAGAAATGATCCTCTGTAGAGGATGTCTGTAAAATAAATTGATTTGTCTGAGTAACAGTTTAAAATCAAAGCTATATATATAAAATGTGCCTACTACTACCAATAATATAATAACAACTTTAATAATACTAATATAATTATAATAATATGATAATATGATAATATGATAATATGAACTGCTTCCTGCAGGGTCCAGAGCCTGTTTCAGTTTGAGAGAGAGAGAGAGAGAGAGAGAGAGAGAGAGAGAGATGAAATATTGACGATAATAAGAAGTATGGGGAATAATAATATATGTGCATGCATTACATTACTGCACACATAATAATAATTTTAAATCCCTACAGTAGCTGGAGCTACAGTATTTTTCTTACATAATGTTTGTTTGAAAACATCATAAATTATTTTAATCAGCTTTAAATTGTACTTGCATTTTCTTCTTCTGTGTCTCTAGCCAACAACGTACAGTAAATCAGGGATTATTGCAGAAAAAAAATCAAACTATATAAAAATGGTCACATATTTAACACAGTTATATGAAATATAAAGATATATTAGTTTATTTTTCTCAGAATAATGTGTGGTTCTCTCTGTGGTGGAAAACGAGTAACCCCTAACCCTAACCCCTGAGGGTTAAGGACAGAGTCACACCTTGTTAAAGCCCTATGAGACAAATTGTGATTTGTGAATAAGGGCTATACAAATACATTTGATTGATTGATTGATTGACTAATGAAGTTTTAATGTATTAAAGAATTGATGTAGTTGACGTGTTGAACCTGTGGGGGCGGTGTTGCACTGTGGCTGGGGAGGAAACAGTAAGGGAAGAAGAAGAAGAAGAGTTTGACCTGTTGTGGGCGCGCTGCTGTTTGTTGTTGTTTGTTGTTGTTTAGTCGTGCACGCGGCGGACAGGTACAGTAACAACACGTTAGTTTGACTTTTACTAAAGTGTTCGATTCCTTCTTTACATTATTCCAGCTGTTTACGGACGCTTCACAGTGAGCTAGCTGTCAGTTAGCATCCTCCAGGCTCGTGTTCATTGGAGCTAGCTAGCCTGCTAGCATGTAATAACGGTACCTGCAGAGGCTGTGAGCTGCAGAGAAGATGGTTCGAGTCCCCGGCCTCTCAGAGAACCCGTGGAGACAAACAGTGATGGGCTCAGCTCCCCTGTGCAGGGTGTTTGTGAGGAGAAGCTAACAGGGCTAATGTGTTAGCTTCTCCACTCTGTCCACAACACAGGAGTCAAACATCAGTTAATTAGTCAAATGACCTGAGAAGACTTTAACAAGTGTCATTCATTCTCTCTGGGCTGTTTCAGTATCATTACTGTATCTGTGAATGTGTACATGGATCTCTGTGTGTGTGTGTGTGTGTGTGTGTGTGTGTGTGTGTGTGTGTGTGTGTGTGTGTGTGTGTGTGTGTGTGTATAGACAGATTAGAAGATATGTACAAACAAATGTTCAAATGTTAGAATCTGTGCTTGTGTATAATCGGATTTGCAAGTATGTACAAATACGCATTCAGAATCTGTGTGTGTGTATTTGGATTTGAAGATGTGTAAAGAAAATATCTTCAAATATGTATTGAGATAAGTGTATTTATATGTGTAAATGTGTAGAGAAATCTGTGAACGCACACATGGAGATTAATGGATGAAAAGTTTCAGGCGGCCTCTCACTCTTCTAGAGAGAGATGTTCAGTTTATTAACATGTTTGACAAAGAAGAGCTCCTCCAGTTGAGAAACTGAAACCAGTCATAAGGAGCTGTGCTTAAAAATAATCTCAAATAGATAATTAATGATCAAAATTGCTGTTGAGTCATTTTCTGCTGATCGATTTATTGTTGCAGCCGAAAAAAGTCTTTAAGTTAACTGTTAAAACTGTGTCGTCCTTTCAGCTGCCTGAGTAATGAGTGAGTACAGGATCCATCACGATGTGGACCAGCTGCTCAGCCTGCTTCATGTCCGAGGAGGTGATGGAGCAGAGGGCTACATAGACCTACTGCAGAAACACAGGACTCCCTATGTCACCACCACGGTCTCCTCTCACAGTGCCAAGGTGGGTGACACAACTTGTGGGTAACACACAGTTATGAATGCGACTTTTCAGATATGGAAAGGCAAAACTGAATGAGGTGCCCTGGCAGGAGTTGTTGCTGCCATGTGTGCCTCTAACTGCAGGGGGCAGAAATGAAGAGACTTTAAACCATATTTGACAATATTACGTTGATGTGAAAATAATTTGTGATCCCTCTTGTGAAAGTAAATCTGTTTCTTACTGTAGAAATGTCTTCTTACCGGCTGTTGTGTTTTTCTTCAGGTCAAATTAGCAGAGTTCTCTAAAACCCCCGAGGACTTCTTGAGGAAGTATGAGGAGCTCAAGTCCAAAAATGTCCGTATTCTCGACCCTTTGGTTTATCTGCTCTCCAAATTCTGTGAGGATAAAGAGGTAACAAATCCTTAACGAGCTGATAATTACATGGTTTTGTCTGTTGTTACTTGATTTTTGCATTTATCTATTTTACCCATTTGTGTTTTCATATGAAAGATGACCACATCTTTATGAATGCTCTCTGTACCCAGATGCTCCAGTCACTGCAGCAGAATGCCAAAGAGAGGGCGGAGTCATCAGCAAACACGACGTCAACCACCACCACCAGTTACTCTCTGCCTCAGACCAGCACCAAGATGTCCATGCAGGAACTGGACGAGCTGCGAAAGAAGCTCGGCAACGTGACGGCCAGCTCCACCGCTCCTCTGGTGAGCAAGTCTGACCCAGATCCACACTGTCCGAGGGTCGGGTTGAAAACAAGAGGTTAAACACATTGAAGTGCTGCTTGTAATGAACACATCTGTCTTTGTGATGGTTGCCTGCAGCCTGCGGAAGTCACACGGAAGATGCTGAGGGACAAGCACAACAAGAAGAACCCCACCCAGCCCAACCCAGTGTTTCCTAACTGGGTGTACGACCGTCCTGCTCTGCTCGGAGACTTCATCATCAGCCCCACGCCACCAGGAGATCCTCCGGTGCCAATCGGTAAATCCATTTCAAAGCTTCAGATTCATCTCTGCTACGCTCAGCTTAAATACAGAGTTTGTTCAACAGCTTTCTGGAACAGATTCCATCAAATCTTTGTTATCGAGGTTACTGGTGTTGATAGTGGTTTTAATAATCTGCCGTCAGGTACCCTGCCCATGGCCACTCAGGAACTAGCTCTGGTGGAGGATCTGCTGTTTGTCCTGATTGGAGTTGATGGGCGGGACATTACAGCTCAGCCTGTGCTGGGGAGGCAGAACCGCTCCTTCATTGTCGACTCGACACTGGACATGTCCATCAAAGAGCTGGTCAACAGAATATTACCAGTCGCGTCGTATTACTCCACAATAACCCGGTGAGTCGCTCCGGCTCGACTTCGTCTTCAGTGTCAGTGACTGTCGCAGGAGAAGAAGAAGTGTTGAACGGCGGCGTATTTGTGCTTCAGGTTCATCGAGGAGAAGTCGTCCTTTGAGTACGGCCAGGTGAACCACGCCCTGACAGCGGCGATGAGGACCCTGATGAAGGAGTATCTGATTCTGGTCACTCAGCTGGAGCATCTCCAGCGGCAGGGCCTGCTGTCCCTGCAGAAGCTCTGGTTCTACATCCAGCCCACCATGAGAACCATGGAGATTCTGGCCTGTATCGGTATGACTGTGAACATGAGAGCAGACATTTCTAACCAGGTTCAATATGAACCCACATGGGCTATGAAGCTCATGTGGAAAAGAAGAAATCATTTTTTTAACATCCAAAGTATTTCTTATCAGCAGATAAAGCATTTCTTTCATTTTGATGGTTAATTTCATCTTGACTAAAATGCAAAAACACTCGAGAGACACTTATTTTATATATTTTTTAGAGGTTTATTTTAAAGATTTAGAGTTAATATTGGCTGATGAACATACGTGTATATTTAGTCCTTGTTGGTGAACAGCAGCTGCTCATTCTCACCACTGGGGGACAGTCTGAACCAGGATGAGAGAGATGAATGTCAGACATTAGAACGCAAACTTGTTTTTTCATCAGTGTATTAAAAACCATTTATCGCTCAGTATTTCAGAAATATGAAATAACCTTCGTCTATTATTTTCACAGCGTCCTCGGTGGATAAAGGAGAGTGTATGGGCGGCTTGACACTGAGCCTCCTCCACGACCGAACCTTCAACTTCACCGGAGACAGCCAGGCTCAGGAGCTGTGTCTCTACCTCACGAAAGCAGCCAGCGTTCCTTACTTTGAGATACTGGAGAAGTGGGTCTACAGAGGCATCATCAAGGACCCGTACAGGTGCAGCTAAACCCCACAATACAAACTAAAAGCTCAAAAGTTCACGCTGCCTTTTGTTTCTGTTTGATTTGAAATCTGTCTCATCTGTGTTTTTGTGCTCGCAGTGAGTTCATGGTGGAAGAACATGAGCTGCAGAAAGAGAAGATTCAGGAGGACTACAACGACAAGTACTGGGATCAGAGATACACAATCGTCCAGCATCGCATTCCCTCCTTTCTACAGAAAATGGCAGACAAAATATTAAGCACAGGTAAACAAAAGTACACAAAACAAAGAGAACCCTGAAGGATCCTTCTTAGACTAAAAGGGTTTATTTATCGTCTCCGTTCTCTGATTTATATTTTAGGAAAGTATCTGAACGTGGTGCGCGAGTGCGGCCGCGACGTGACGTGTCCTAATGCGAAGGAGGTCCTGTACACGCTGAAGGAGAGGGCGTACGTGGAGCAGATCGAGAAAGCTTACAACTACGCCAGCAAGGTCCTGCTGGACTTCCTCATGGAAGAGAAGGAGCTGGTTTCACGACTGAGGTAAATTCTAAATGTTCGTTTTTTTCCCCGGTGGAGTTACAGGAAAGATGAGGGAGAGGAAGAGATGCTGCTTTATTCTCACACTCTGACATTTTCACTCTCACCTATAGCCCCTCAGTCCATGTCTGAAAGCTCTGCCGTGACTGTAAAACTGTGGCTGTGTTGTTTTGACTCAGATCCATCAAGCACTACTTCTTGATGGACAAAGGCGACTTCTTCGTGCACTTCATGGACCTGACGGAGGAGGAGCTGAAGAAGCCGGTGGACGACATCGTTCCCCCGCGGCTCGAGGCCCTGCTGGAGCTCGCTCTGAGGATGAGCACGGCCAACACGGACCCCTTCAAAGACGACCTCAAGGTGGGTGAAGTCTTCTGGGGTTTATGTTCATTTCATTTTAATGGTCAGACTTAGACTAAATAATGAATCTGTACCTACAATGTTCAGTAGAGCAATGAAAGCTGCTATAATCCGATTTGGTGATTCGACCAAATTACATTCTCTTTCTAAATTATAGATTAATTTGTCAAAGTTACTTCTCTCATGATGCTGTTCATTATTTGCGCCTCTCCTAATGTTCGGGTTTCCTCTTTCCACAGATCGACTTGATGCCTCATGATGTCATCACGCAGCTGCTGCGGGTGTTGGCCATCGAGACCAAACAAGAAAGGTCCATCATCAATGCCGACTCGACGGACGCGGGCCTGAGCGGCCTGGAGGCCTTCTCCTTCGACTATATTGTCAAGTGGCCGCTCTCGCTCATCATCAACAGGTTTGTACAGATTTTATCTTAAGGTTTCTGTCACTTCAGCTGCGACTCAACCACGTGAAATTCTAAAATGGCTTCACAATATTAATGAAAGTGATTTCCAGCCTTGACACGTGTGTGACATGTGTTAATTTTGCAGGAAAGCTCTGACGAGGTACCAGATGTTATTCAGACACATCTTTTATTGTAAACATGTGGAGAGGCTGCTGTGCAATGTTTGGATCAGCAACAAGGATTTCAGGAAGTACGCGTTACAATCGGCCAAATGGTGAGTTTCTAATGGAACTTTACGTTTAAAAAAAAAAAGAAAATCTCATCAAGCCAAACGTCCTCATGCTCTTTGTTCAAACTGCCTGTTTGCAGGATTTCTACTGCATTTGCTCTTCGCCAGCGGATGTTGAACTTTGTGCAGAACATCCAGTACTACATGATGTTTGAGGTAATGGAGCCCACCTGGCACATCATGGAGACCAACCTGAAAACTGTGAGTGGAAGCGAATGATCTCCTGTCCCAACGTATCGGGAAACTCGTGAATTGGTTTTCAGTTTGTTGTCGGGACACTTACAGAAAAACGTTCTCCTCCTCCAGGCGTCAAACATCGATGACGTGCTCTGCCATCACACCAGCTTCCTGGACAACTGCCTGAAGGACTGCATGCTCACCAACCCCGAGCTGCTCCGCATCTTCTCCAAACTCATGTCTGTCTGCGTCATGTTCACAAACTGCATGCAGGTGAGTTGACCTGAGGATGATGAAGAAGAGATTAACTTATGATGTCTGTGTTCTTTAAACTAGATTTTTATAAATATGTAATATAAAACCTGTACATCGAACCAGCTGCTTGTCTTGTTGTGCAGCGGTTCACTCAGAGCATGAGGTTAGAACATCAAGAGACCAGGGACAGGCCGGCGACTCAGAGCACCCCCGCTGAGGAGGCAGAGAAGAAGCGAGTGACCACGAAGGTATTTTACTAAACATATTTCAGTTTCTCCTTTTTCAATGAATTTCTAGAGCAGCTACTCTGTGTTTATGGGGCATTGAGTTTAGATTGATGGGGGGGAAACTAGTTTTTATTTCAGCATAAAGCAGCAACATAAGCGAAGGCGTCTGAATATTTTAACGTTACATTTGTCTTCATCTGCTGCTTCAGCTTTTAGCCGAGCACGTCGACGCCCTCCAGTCCGACGCAGGCTTCGAAGCAACCATCAGCAAGTTTGACAGTAACTTCAGCACGTTGCTGCTCGACCTGCTGGACAAGCTGAGCATCTACAGCACCAACGACTGTGAACACAGCATGATCAGCATCATCTACAGGTCAGAGAGAAACCGCACACCTAGGGTCATTTGAATGGATTAAAGAATATGCAGCATCTTGGGAAGTTCTACTTTAGTTTAAGTTTTACACACAACAAAATACACTTTACAGGAACTCTGTTGCTCCGTCTATATCTATATCTATAAAACGCACCTTCCCTTGTGTCCACGATAAAGAGACTCACTGATATGTAAATGTCCCACAGGCTGGATTTCAATGGATTCTACACGGAGCGTCTGGAGAAGATGGCCATCGAGCGCAGTCAGAAAGCTGCAGTGTAGCATGTCCCGCTCACGTGTTCCGCCCGTCACTCAGCGATACAGACGTCCTGTCCTCACGCCTTCCATCTGCTGCAGCAGCCGCCCAGAAGTTTACTGTGTGTACATGAAATGTGATGAAGAGTTCAACGTCCTCATGTTTGCAGCATCGTATCAAAGCTTCACATGAACATGTTACGACCGGTGGGACTGATTTGTTTCTTGGTATGTTCGCCTGCCTCTTGTTGTACCTGTACAGTCGTGTGTGTTTGTTTTGCACCTCATTAAAATAAGACTTTACTGAATGAAGTTCGGACTCAACACTGAATTTGTTGGATTTGATTGTTGCTCAGAGAAACCAGATGTTGAACCATCGAAACCTCAAGCAGATGTAAACTGAATTACTAAAGATATTTCCTAATATACTAATTTGAACAGTTGTTTTATTGTATTGTAAAATATTTAAGATTCGATGTCAAAACAAGTTTAAACGGAACTTTTCATTATTTATTCAGAATGATTTAAATTATGCTTAAAAGGTGATTTCCTGTGTCGACTGGCCGACAACTTTATTGGTCACAAGTAGGGTTGCAAAGGGGCGGGAAATTTCCGGAAACTTTCCTGAAACTTTCCGGAAACTTTCCATGGGAAGTTAAGCTCGGGAATTTTGGAAATTGACACTTTTTTTGCAAATGTTAGCTTATAACACGGGGGTAGCCAACACGGTGCCCTCTGGACTCACTGGCTGTCGTCGCGCCGCAGATCAGCTGTGTGTCGGTTGTCTGTGTGTCGGTTGTCTGTGTGTCGGTTGTCTGTTGTTCACACGCGCTGTGTGTCCGCTACTGGCGTCTGAGCTGCTGGTTTATCTCCTGCATTTCCTTCAATACAAGTCGGATTATGTACGAGACTAGATGTCAGGACTCTCCGGTCTGAGGACGAGCATCTTCCGGTCTGTGGATAACAATCAAAGCCCCGTTGGAACAAATCAGTGGATTCAGAAGGTGAAAAGCTGGAGTGCTTTTACTTTGAAACGGGTTCGGAAAGTAAATACTGTCTATGACAAAATACATTTGTGTCATAAACAGATAAACATTTTGGTTCACAGCAGAATAAACAGAGAATATTATCTTTCACCTGAGTTTTAATGTTTATCTGATGAATTTATGTCACAAACAAATGGTTGCAACACTTTCTGTAAGCCTTTTCAAAATAAAAGCACTCCAGAGTTTGTTAATGATATCCATTCCCTTGTTTAAAAAGGTTTTTTTATTGTGAAATATTTGCGGGAGCGAAAGATGCACGGCTTCATACTGTGTAGTACTGGTATTTATTTGAGTACAAGGGACTTCTTTCATACAAGGCAATAATCATATTTGTGGCCATATTCAAATCAAAGCCTATATGTAACAACATTGTGCTGCAGTAGCAGCTCCTCTGCAGAACATGATGTGGAACTGAGAAGCTACATATTTTGCATTGTAAATATGAATTGATATTAATTTGAATATTGTCATTGAATAGAAAAAGTTGCACAACTGCCTCTCTTTGTGTATATTTATTTCTTGTACATTCAGCCTTTAACAGAAATTGCAAAAAATAATAAATATGACCCTCCTCAGTGGGTTTTTTGGAAGATATCAGGGTGGTAGCTCTCGGCTCGAAAAGGTTGGTGACCTCTGTTATAACAGGGAACTTAAATGTAGTTGAAAACAAGACTAGGCGAGCCGAGCTCAGCTGGAACCTGGATGCAGCTCGTTGGGAACATTGTCTGCCAGAAACGTAGTCCTATGACTTTCTGTTGTTTTTGAACGTCTTTGTCATTACCTAGCATGTTGATTACTTGTTACACTGAAGCCATGTTCATTTTAATACCAAGTTTATTTGTATACAGTAGGCTAACGTTTTACAGCAGTGAGAGTAGGATGTATGTATGTGTACACAAAAGTGCACCATCACCTCGATTACTCGCTGCTGTTGGGGTCCATCAAAAAAGCGCGAGTTGGGCGACTTATCAAAAATAAAAGTAATTACCGCAAATTAAAGGCTGAGCAATAAAAAAGTCATTCAAAACTCTATTTTAAAGATGTATGGAATGTGTTTCTTTGAAAAGGATGTAGCTAGCTACTGTAAACCAAATTGACAGAATTAATGGATTGTTTTATTTTTCTCTCAACCCGACATGATCACATGCGTCAAATGAAAGTCCGAAGTCCTCTTGTCCGAGAAAGCACGCAGTATCCATTATCGATTGACAACGCAAACAGGTGACTGTATTTATAGTCCACAGGAACAAAACTGTCTTTCTGGCAAGTGGCTAACGTTAGCAATTCTAGATCTTGCAGCACGATCTTGGTTAAAACAACCAAGATCGTGGTTGATGACGTCATCAGCATCGCTTTCTCCTCCGCTGAGCCACAGGAGACATTTAACACCTGTGAACTACTTCCCATTAACTGACGTTTATGTGTAAAACTACTTCCCCTTTGCACTTTACATCCATTTCCTCTAAAGTAAAAATATATTCAGAAACCACCAATACTCATCTCCAACATACTGTAGAGTAACCCTAACCCTCATACATAGAGGAAACTGCTGAGGTCAGATTTTCATATTGAAGTCCATCGTTCCTGCAGGTTTTGATAAGTTTTCACTGACCGGGTTCTGTCCTGAGATCCACATAGAGACGGTAGAGTCCTACTCACAAATGGATTAAGTCAAAAATGTCTTTTTTTAAATTTGTATTAGAAATGTTTGCATGCATGTCTGCTTATGACAAAACTAAATGTTTATATTTATGTCTGTATATGACAAGGTAAATACAGTTAGTATAAATTACCCCAAAGTTTCCAGCTTATTCCCGTTAATTCCCATGGAAAGTTTCCAACTTTGAATATTCCCGGAATTTTGCAAGTCATGTGAAGTGCGTTGAAATTCTTCATTCATCCACAAAATGATTATTGTTATTATTAATTTGTGATGATCACAGTGGAATATTGATTTTATTTTGAAAAGCCTCACTCTTAACAGAAGTCAGGTTTAATTTCTTTAACTTTATTTTGACGTCAGCTTATTTCCGGTAAATGTGTGGGGCGGTGATAAGCGTGAAGGGGGGGCGGGGGCGGGGTCTGCCCGGACGCGGGTGATTGACGGAGGAGAGTTAACGGGCCAGAGGAGCAGCGGTGACCGAGGAGAGAGCTTCATTCTGGGCCAGAGAGAGAACATGAGGTCGCTGTGGTTCACATGGGGTAAAAAACAACTTCATCTTATTTATTATTATTATTATTCATCATTTTTATAGACAATAAGTTGCTTCAGTTACAAAGTGAGAATTCTACTGTTATTAATGATGAGTTATTAGTTCATAAGTTGTATTTAAAGATTTAATCTCTAGTGTAGAACTGAAGGAAAAGACTCATAATTAGTGATGAATCAGTAGTTTTCATGCTTTAAGCTCAGTTCTTTACGTGATCATCTTTTTTAAAAGTCTTGACCGTCGGTTACTTCAGTTACATCATCGTTAAAATACTCTAGAAATGTTTTAACTGTGGTTTTACTTCAATAAACACGACACTGTAAAAGCTGCAGTTCTGTGATCTGACCTCATGTAAGATTCATGTTCAAGTTAATTGGTTATTTTTTAGTCCATCAGTTTCATCCAACGTGTGTTTGATGATTAATTAATGACCTTAGAAGTTATTAAAGAGCTGATTTGACAGTAATGTGATAGAGAAGTTCGGCCTCATCGGCCCTGCAGGTCTGAACTTGAGTCTTTTCTACTGGAGTCAGTTGGATTATTAGAGCGGAGCCTGTGTGGTGTTTAAAAACCCTGCAGACCGTCGTCCCCACCCTGGGACCGAGTGAGTAACGCTGCTGCTGTTGCCTCTGTGCAGTTTGTGTGGTGCACAGCTCGGACCTGTTGTCTCACGTGGAGCGGTACGAGGTGGTCCGACCCCAGAGGCTGCGGGGGGGGCCGAGGAGCAGCCTGGAGGAGGAGCAGGTGACTGCAGCTCCTCACCTGCACAAACACAGCTCATCCAAAGACACTGATGTTAGAGTTATATATCTAAACATCTGCTCATCGTTCGGAGACAAATATTAAAGTTCTACATTCATCCGACAGTTGTTATAATTAGATTATTAGAATAGTGAGGAGGTTTCACACGTAACTCAGATTGGGAAAATGGTTTTAAACCCAAAATGTCCCTTTGTGGGCAAACTATGTATGAATGTATTCTGTTTTGACTCAGTGCAGCTCTATTAGCATCTGGAACAGAGAGAGAGAGATTCCCTGAAGTTCTCGTACGTCAGTCAACACTTGAACGCAAAAGTAAAAAGTAAAAGAAAAGTCGTCTTCATCTGTCGGTGGTGTCGTGTGACTGTGGTTTCCCTGCAGCTTTATCCCGACACGGTGCAGTACGAGTTGGCCATTGAAGGGAGGACCCACACTATTCATCTGGAAAAAAACAGGTACACACTGTTTCAGATCCTAAATAAAAAGTGTAATATGTCAAATATCCGTTTCTTTTAAATCTGTCTTGTCTATTTGACAGTAATCTCATCGGGAGAGGCTTCACTGAAACTCACTACTCAGGAGACGGGAGACGAGTCACGACGTCCCCGAGTGAGGTGAGAGTTCATCTGATCTTAACTCACGTCACAAGATTCAAATAAAGACAAATCATCTGCTCTCTTTCTGTTTTGGTTCCAATCCAGGACATTTGAGTCGGTAGTTGAGAAATAGGTTTTCTGAACTGACCTCGTCTTTGACCTCTTGAGTGTTTTTATTGGTGCAGGAGCTGTGTTACTATCACGGTCACATCGCAGGTGAGGCGGACTCGTCGGTCAGTGTCGGGATCTGTTCTGGAATCAGGTGAGAAAGTCTCTAAACTTATCTTTATACATAAAGTCCAGAGAAAGTGTCTGAAGTGTTCGGGAAGTTGCTTCATGATGTTATCGCTTCGTGTTTCCTGTGTTTTTCAACCTGTGTGTGAATGAATATAAAACTGTCTCTCTCTGTTTGAGTTGATTTGATTTGACAGATCTACCGACTAACATCTAACTTCTTATCTTCTGGCCTCACAGCGGCTTCGTCCGAGCCCGGCAGCAGGTTTACCTGATCGAGCCTCTGGGACAGTCTGAGGACGGAGACCATGCCGTTTACAGACATGAACACCTGAAGATCAGTGACAGCTCCACGTCGAACCCCAGCATGATGTACGACCATGACCAGAACCAGAACCAGGACCAGGACCAGGGGCCTCGCCTTGCTGGTCTCTTCAGGTCCAGACCCTTTGTAGGTTTTATCTTGTACTTTAAATTTAAACCTGCGTTAACTGATGTTTTTTTCCATTTGAGTCTAAGATCCACTCGCTTTTATCTCAGCTCCTGGTCTCCACCCACTCCTGAGGGAAAGATCTGCTCCCCCCCCCCATCTCGTTATCTGTTTACTGCGCCACAGCGGCTTTAAGTGTGTGTGTGTGTGTGTGTGTGTGTGTGTGTGTGTGTGTGTGTGTGTGTACTGTATGAGTATATTTAGTATTGTGAGTAACTATAATTACATTTATATAAAACCTCCTGAGTTCTCAGATTCTGTCCTTTTTCTTTTTGCCTTTTTAAACTAGTTGATTTATTGTAAGGTGATAAAATAATTATATTGACAGAGTATAAATATAAAAACAGGTAATGATACGGTGTAATAATAAGTGTTCTGTGTGGACGTTCAGTCATTTGGTGTGTTTGTCTGTTTCCTTCCAGAAAACGAACCCTGTCCCTCAGAGGTTTGTCGAGTTGTTTGTGGTCGTCGACAACACTGAGGTAAAAACCTCATTTCAATTGTTTTACAGATTTGATTCCATCGCTGCATGAATCTGATCCCGTTTCTCTCCCTCCAGTACAAACGATATGGAAGTGGGACAAAGTCCCGTGTTCTCGGGGCAATAAATCATGTTGACAAGGTACATTATTACTTTTAGGCTGATGTTGTATTCGCTGTTTGTGAGGCAGCTCTTATTCATTCCTGAGTAATGCCCCCCCCTCCCCCCTCCCCTCTGCCTGCAGCTGTATCGAGCTCTGAACATCCGTGTCATGCTGGTGGGCCTGGAGATCTGGACGCACAGAGACCAAATCCGTGTTGAAGAAAACTCAGAGACGACTCTGGACAACTTCCTGATGTGGCGGCAGGCCGACCTCCTGCGGAGGACGCAGCACGACAACGCCCAGTTTGTGACGTGAGCATCAGAGTGGGACATGTGTGCAGGTGTGAAGCTCAGTCAAGCTGCCAGTTTGACCTGATGTCAGATGTTTGTCCTCAACAGCGGCAGAGACTTGGAAAACAACACGGTGGGGCTGGCTAACAAGTTCGCCATGTGCACCGGGAACTCCGGAGGAATCAACCAGGTACGACCCCCGACGTCTGACCTCTTATCCGCTGCAGAGGAAGACGAGTTTTTGTATTTTATGATGAATTCTGCAGAATTTAAAGCTCTGCGTTTCTCCGCCAGGATCACCATGACAACCCGATCGGCCTCGCCTCCACCATCGCTCACGAGATGGGACATAACTTCGGTCTGTCCCATGACGCCCCCGGCTGCATGTGTCTTCCGTTCTACAGCAGCGACAACTGTGTGATGGCCGACAAGCTCAGGTGGAAAACACTAATCTGATCTACTTCCAGAGACACTGAGCATATTTCTGTATTGAATGTTGGGAAGGATCAAATTCACAAAAGATATGCAGACAGCTCCCCCCCCTGGTTCAGACCCCTCAGTTCTAATGGAGGGGAAGCTTTGGCCTTTTCACGCAGCCTCAGTGCTGCAGCTCACCTCGTGTGGCTGAGGTCAGATCCCTGCAGGTTCGGCACCTGGAGGAAAAGCTGAAACCAGGAGGGCGGATGCAGTTAGAGCTGTAGATCAATGCCCATGGGTTTAGAATGATGTGATTTTAAGGTGAACTTACTGTCGCAGCATTTTCAGGCGTCATGTGAATCGTGTTCATCCTTGAATCTCTTCGCTCGTCCTCAGGACAGGAGGCCAAGCGTTCCCGGAGTTTTTCAGCAGCTGCAGCGTGCAGCAGCTCGCTGATTTCCTGGAGCGAGCTCAGCCCGGCTGCCTGGACAGACCCCGACCCGGCAAGACCATCGCTGTGGGCCCTCGCTGTGGCAACGCCCTGCTGGACCCTGGAGAAGAGTGTGACTGTGGCACTGTGGAGGTGAAACCTTTGAGACGAGGCTGATGTAGCAGAATAGTATTCAAATGTCCTTCGGGGAAGGAAGGTTCCATGTGGGTGGTTTTCTGTTGTAGCTGTGGTTTCCTGTGAGGTTACGGTTGATAGAAGCGAGTGTTGATCTAATGCTGAGTTGCAGTTTGGCCTCAAAGAGTTAAAATAGTTTTCCTGTGCGCTCACGCTTTATCTCAGACAACTTGTTGGCAGAGACGCTGCTTGTGTTAAAATTTTTGCGGTTTGGAATTTCACCACTGCAGCTCTTGTTCTGGATGTAACTGGATCCTGAAACATGTTGTGTTTTCTTTCTAGGAATGCAAGAACCCCTGTTGTGATGCCTCGACTTGTCGTCTGACGGAAGGATCCCAGTGTGCTCATGGCCCGTGCTGCGATAACTGCCAGGTACGTCAGGTTCCTGTAACCGAGCTCCGTGTTGACGACCACAACTGAGTGAAGCAGAACTCCACAACCTGATATCCACTCACACTGTCGTAGTTCCTCGTCTGAGATGAACAGGCAAAGCTGTTGAAGTTGAAGTAAGAAACATACGAGTCATTCTGTGCCGAAGATGGCCGACCAGACTTTCTGACGTATCAGAAATTCATCCGACAGTCTGACAGCTGAGAATCTGAACGCCCCTCTGTCCCACGACAAACAACACGGAGCTGAAACCCAACTCTAAGACGAGTCACGTCTCAGAGTCAAAAACAGGCTCAAACATTCAGTGTTTGTCCAACTTCAGAATCTGAAGCTGCTCTTTGGGGTTGTACTCGGACAAAGTGGTGATTTGAACCAAATCCTGAATGTCAGTAGAGGACATTGATTTGTCAAAGACCAAAGTCCCCAGGGTTCGCCCACTGGGGACGGAGGACATCGGAACCGGTTTTCATGGCGATCCATCGAATGGTTGTTGAGTTGTTTCAGTCAGACCGAAGCTGCAGAAAGGTCGAACAGACACACCCTGCGACGGGCCCGAAGCTGTGGCTGTTCAAATAACGACAGGACAAGGTTTCAATTAAACGTCAGCAGCAGCTTGATAATAACAGGAAACAGAGGGTGATGCAAATGAGCCGTAGCTGTGACCACATCACAGGAAGTCATAAAATACCAGAGAAATGCACAAGCTAATAAGTTTCACTGCTTAACCACCATCACTTCATGTCCTTTTAACCCTCAGTTCCAACCTGCCGGAGGTGTGTGCAGGAAGTCGGCCGGCGACTGCGACCTGCCTGAATACTGCACCGGCCTCTCGGGGGAGTGTCCCGAGGACAGCTTCGAGATGAACGGCAAACCCTGCTACGACCAGACGCAGGGCTACTGCCACGACGGCCAGTGTCCCACACACGAGCAGCACTGCTGGAGGCTGTTTGGACCCGGTACAGTCAACACGTTCACATTAACAAGAAGGAACTGAAACAAGAAAGGAATGATATGAATACAAATACTGAGCTAGCGGCTTGAAACGATGAGAAAATATGTCTGTGCAGCCAAAATCCTGACCTTTCATGTGTTCGCACTAACAACCCTGGATGTCTTCCGTCCTCAGGGGCCAGAGTTGGACCAGATTTGTGTTTCGACCTGAACAAACGAGGCGAGAAAGGTGCAAACTGTGGGAAAACCAAGTTGGGCTACATCCCCTGCACGGCGCAGTACGTACCACGGCACCGAGCGTCCTGCCGGTCGATCCCATCGAAGGGAACTTGGCTCACGGGGGGGTTTCAAAGTGCTCGATCAACTTACTGATTCAATTCTTCTCTTCTTTTTGTAGGAATTACAAGTGTGGGTCTATATTTTGTCAAGGGGGGGGCGAGTCCATCACTGGTAAGATGGCAGCGTACACTGTGCGTGGCATAAAGTGCAACGTGGTGGAGGATGACAACACCAGGAACATTGACATGGTGCCTAAAGGAACCAGCTGTGGACCAAATAAGGTAAAACACTTGGGAGTAGAGTCATGTAAGGTAAAGTCTTTAATGAGGTTGGACGTGTTGCTGAGAAATGCTCGTGTGCACAGGTTTGCCTCGACCACAGATGTGTGGACATATCAGTTTATGGGAAAAAGGAGGAATGTTCAAAGAAATGCAACAATCACGGGGTGAGTGAAGAAGAAGAAGAAGGTTTTTAATCTGCCAGTTCTGGACCAAAGTTCAACTCCGAGTGTTTGACTCATGTCTAAAATTACTTTCTTTCTTTAGGTGTGTAATCACAAGAGCGAGTGCCAGTGCGTTCCCGGCTGGGCTCCGCCTCACTGCGATGTCCTGTACGCAGATTTACCTCAAGGTACGGAACCGGTCCCTGGATTTTGTTTTATATCTCATAATATAATACAATCTTATCAGTTTGAATTGAAGGTCAAATTCTCACTGGGCGGTTCAGGAAGAAACAGGTCACACCTGATGGTTGAGTCATTTTTCCAGTAAGTTTAAAAAAAAGGATGATTCAGTATGAGTGTTCTCCCAGCGCAGACCTAATCCTTACTGGTTTCTTCAAGTTCACCTCATTTAAAAAACCTCATCGTCTTGATTCCAGTTGAAGTTAGAGAAAGTTTATCAAACGAAGAAACATTGGAATATGTCAGAAATGTGGTGTTTTGGCACCAGCAGCTAATTTATTACCTTCTGAACCTGTGATCACTGTGACGGAAACATGGAGTCTCCCTCCAAACTGGAGTTTGCAAAGTAATTCAATCTTCACAAAAAAAACAGAGAGGAACAAAACTGTGAAACTTTATCTTTGATCAGAACAAAGAAGTAATGAAATGTGTTTTGACCTCATTATGGTGAAATGTCCAGATTAACATCAGGACAGTTTGTAGTTTCAGCTGTTGACCAAGTCTTCGCTCTGTCTTCACTGAGGCGTTGAGAAAGAAACGGTGAACATTTCTCACCTCTTTTATCAGTAAGCACCAGATTGGTCCAGGTCTCAGGGATGGAAGTGAAGTTGTCTCTGTGGTGAACAGCTGTAAAGATGGCTTCACACCATCTTAGCTTCCTCCCTGACAGAACGGCAGCACCGTGGGGATGTTGCTTTGCAGATATGAACCAAACTGGATGAATGAAGCTTTACATTAAGTCAGGAGCAAGGTGGTGAACTCAGTGACTCCTGTTTCTGTGAAGACTTGCCGCTGGTGATCCCTCCAGCTTGCTTTTAGATTATGCAGACAGTGTAACTATCTTGTTCCACATAAGATGAATTTCCAAGCTGTGTACAGTACGACGTTGTGTATATTATAGCATCTGAAAGCCTCCCGGTCTGTGCCTGCAGGTCAGAAGGGAATAATAATTGGCGTGTGTGCCGCTCTCGCTGTCCTGCTGCTGATCGCCGTGGTGATAACGGGACTGATGTGCTGTAAAAAGGACAACATGGACAACTTCATCTCGAAAAGGTCGTTTCTTAAACTTTCAACTCAATGACTTGTGTCTGTTTCCGTCCTCTCCCACTTCCCGGCTGAATGAATTCTGTGTTTGCAGGAAAGTGCATTCGGCCCCAGGCAAGTTGAACCCGATGTTCCAGGGAGCAGACGTTAAAGAGAGACCTCAGATCAGTCAGCCTACTCTCATGGGGTCAACGGCGGCACAAGCCTGTGCTCCTCTGATCGTCCACGTGACCCCCAGCAGACCAGCTCCGCAGGTGAGTGCCTCAGAGAAGGATTCACGACGCTGTCGGTGCAGAATCATGTGATGATTACAACGTGTCCTTTGTTTCCAGCCGCCACAGAACGAGTCTCTGGTGTCGTCTACCTCACAAACCGAGCCGGTAAGCTTCAATTAAACATGTCCTGGAATGTGAGCTCTTACAAAATGCAAAGTGAGGAGTGCTTTCAGGAGTCACATTACATAATGCACAGAGAAAGTTATTTGCGGTGTTGAAAACGGTTATTTCCTAAAACAGCAGGAGGTTGTAAAGTTAACAAACGCTTCTCAAACAGGGTGAAGCTGTTTATTTGTTGGGACTATTTTCAGCTGTGTGTTTATTTACGTTTGTTGCTCTGGAAACTCGTGAGTTGGGTCAGTTCACTGCTGCTTTCGGTCACTTTCTGTTTAATATCTATTTCAATAAGAAAAATACAGAACAGAATAACAAGAATTATCCTTTTAACTCTACTCTCTAGATTTCAAAACAATGTGAAGATGCAAATAAACATCTATTAGTTTATTATTCAGGGTTTAACAGTTTCTCAGTGATGTTCAAAGATCGACATAATCGCTGAGAATCCAAATCAAAACAGAGAAAGACGGAGTAGAAAGTTAAAGGATCGAGACATAAACTGGATTTTGGGGAAAAAGGCACAAATGTCTCAGTGACTTCTTCTTCTTCTTCTTCTTCTTCTTCTTCTTCTTCTTCTTCTTCACTTTAGACAAAACCTCAACCTCCAGCAAAACCTCAAACTCCAGCAAAACCTCAGCCGCCGCTGAATAAACCACAGGTGAGTCACACCGTCTGCTCTCACTCGTCACGTTGTCAATCATTAGTGAGTGAAGTTCTCGAGAACGAGAACAGGAAGTAGCCTCACCCGGAAATCACTGCAAGGAGAATTAACTCTGCAAGTAACAGCATGGTGTGTGTGATCCCGTCTGAAAGGTCGTCTGGTTTTCTTTTCAGTATAAGGCAGCCAGACCAAATCCTCCTCCTGTACCTCCAGCCAAGCCCTGTCCTCCTGCAGCAGCCAGAGTCAAGCCGTGCACTCCTCCACCCCCCCCAGCGAAGCCCCAGGTCCACAGACCCACATGACGTATGAGTAAGAGAGCGCTGCTTGTTGGGATCGGACCGAGTCACCGAGTTCAGAGAGGTTTACACTTTCAGGCCTTGAGATGTTGACTCGGAGCGTCTGATCCCATCCGACCCTCAGCTTCACAGCTGCTGTGGGGAAAGTGTTATCGTTCAGAAAGTTACAATCAGCTGCTGCAGCTGTAATTGTTGTGTTTGTAAAAAAAAAAAAACATCCTTTTGTTGTAAGTGTTACATTAAATTATCTTTTATTAGTGTGAGGAAAGTTGTTTCTGTTCTAGAGACAATAGAGCGTGAGCGTCGGCAGCAACGAGCCGAGAACGGGTTCGAACCATCGACGGCAGATTGACGACACAGCACTTCCCACAAGGGAAGCCAAAGTATTTATCGCCCCCTGGTGGCTGGCTGCACTACAGGTCGTAAACCCCGCCTTTATGACGTGTCGTCCATCTTTATTTATTCTATGGTTCGTACCTTTGTGCCTTAGCTGCGGTTTGGACTCAGCCTCGTTAGTCACTATTATAAAAAATACAGTTTAAATATTTAACTAAATGTTTGCAAAAGGGCCTTTGTGAGAATTATCAGTGAGATCGAACAGAGATACTGAACCGAGGCTAAACCACATGTTTCCGCTGCCCAAAGATTTTAGAATTAAACAAGTTTAACCCTGATCAGCCACCACAGGTACGGAAAATAACAGAAAGTACAAAACCAGTGTTGAATCCCATCGGTTCAGAAACAGGCCACCGTTACACACCACTTCTTTTTAAAGCGTTGCTGTTCTGTTCTGAGCCGAGGGGCCGGGTCCATTGAACGGTTCCACGAGGCTGAGTTCCCCCCCGGTGCTTTTTGTACAGTCCCTAAATCGTCCGAAGCCAATCTGCACTTAGAGGTTAATTTGAATTCTCTCTCCATTTGACTTGAAAACCTGTGAACGGTACTTTCAGCACGGAGGCTCTGCACAGACCTGTGTGTGTGTGTGTGTGTTGCTGTGATTCAGCTTGAAACATTTACATGCTCCTGTTTGTTTTCAGCCCCTGAGGAGAAATCTCGTTTTTTTACTGCACTGATATTTTTTCTAGGGCAACAGTCATGTGGTTTTTCACTTTGAAGCAGAAATTGCAAATGAGTGTTTTATCACAATGATCCCGATTCTCCTTCTTCCTTTGATCACATATGATGAATTGAATGTAAAAACGTATGAAAGGTCTTTTCTTGCAACAAAGTAAAGTTGCACTTTATTACAAAAGTATGTTGCGTTTTTCATTTAGTGGATTAAATAATGATTAAAATGTACATTTTTCACGATGAAGTTTGTTGTGTCTAGTTTCTTTCTTTGGATCAACCCACGTTGCAGCTTCCTCAGTTCACAGTTAATCCATAATTATCGGTCTCCAGTGAGAAGCTGACGGACGGAGCAGCAGTGACTCAGATGTTTCCTGCTCTCACTTAAATCTTTTGTTTCCTCGGCTTCGTGGGAAACAAAGAACTCAGTGAGTGTATAAGAGGCTCTGGGACATTCACTCATTACACATTTTAATATGAGCATTTACAAGATCTATAGTTTATTAGAATTATGATTGAGGGACTTTTAAAACAGTGACTTTAGTGACTATGGATGAAAATAACAGTCTGTCCGACAACTATTTAATGGATTAGCATGAAGTTTTGTATAAAACTTAATGATCCTCAGAAAATGAATCCCCATCATTAGGTCAAATTATCATTGTTTATGAATTGATGTGCCAAATAACGTGGGATCTTAAAGAAGTTGTTTAGTAAAGAACCCACAGACGATAACCACACGGAGCCTTTTAGCATCTTGTTTTGGTTAAACTGCCTCGAGCCTTATTTTCCAGCAGCAGCAGGAAAACAAAAGTGTTTGTCCACGAGCTGCTCCCCCCCCCGACAGCCACAGAGCGACACAGAGCGTTCAGCAGCTAAAGATCCAGAGAGTTTCCTCCCTCAGGACGTGGTGGAGACAAGAAACTGCTCAGATGAGAGTAAATGTAAGATTTAGATTCTGAGGGAATTGTTTCTTTGTGGCTTTGAACACAAGGGGCGTTGTCGTGTTGAAACAGGAAAGAGACAAACACAACATCTTCTGAAACGTCTTTCTGGGAGGATTAGTTTGATGGAAAACCTCTAGATCTTTTTACAAAGTTTGCTGCAACAGATCAGCTCTGGGATGCGGGGGGGGGGGGGGGGGGGGGGGGGGGGTTGAGATGTGAGGAATGCAGGTCTGAGCAGAGACTGTGTTCAGTGATTCACTCTGATTCACACAGGTTTACAACGCGTGTGGCTTGTTTTACAGCCGAGCTCTGTCTCCGCTTGTCGCTCAGATCGGAGCTGGGCTCGTTCTGCAGGAGATGATATGTGATGATAAAAATCCTTCTTGGAAAAAGGTGCAGGGGCGTTTCCCCGAAAGCAGCAAGCGGTGCACTTCTGCTGTGAGAATAATCCACGAGAACATAACAGGAGAGAAGATCTTTGTCTTTCACTGATTCATTTTAATGTGAAAGCAGCAGAAGGTCACTGACGACAGCTTTATTAGTTTTGAAGACGTGGACGTGCCAGAGGTTTAGAGAGTAATCCAAAACTCATGCATGACGCTTCATGCTTCTAACGGAATCATTTCCTGAAGCGTGTGGTCAGACGGACGAGTCCGAGTCCGATGAGTCCTCGGCTGAACCAGAGAACACGCCTGGTCAAGAGAAGGAAGCAAGACGAGATCACCATCATCTACAAAGTGACTCAGTGACTCATGATTATTCACCGGGTTTCAGGGCTGAGCAACACACGACCAGTCAAACTATCTCGATTGTTTACAGCTTCTCCTTTTCACAGCAGGAAGAACTGCAGCTGTAGTTTCTCAAGTTTCCTCCAAAGTTGTTCACATTTCAGACAATGAAAAAAAAAAAGCCTCATGTTGACTCGTGAGTGCAGATGTTCAGTCACAGCTGTGGATTCAAACCTCGTTTGACGTCCTTGAAAATACAGGAAAGCAACTTTTCATTTCAGCCACAGAAAGCTGCTCCTCTCCTGCTTTTAATTTGAGAAATGTGAAACTGATCCAGCAGCGGATCCCGACCCGGGGTCCGGACGTCCCCTGTGGTCTCAAGGTAAATCTGAGGGGATCATAACGATCATTGTAGGAATAACACAGACAAAGATCTCGTTTTCTGATACACAACAGCTTCTAACTCCTGAGGTCAATGCCGAGGGTGGGACACAAGAAGACGCTGCTTGTTCTTTGAGGGTCACCGATCCAAAACCAATCCAATGTGCCTCACTGCTGCATTTCTGTACGGTGACAACTGTGGGAGTGGGTGTGAAGGCACGACGTCACGAAACAGAAGACGTCACAACATCGTGTCCTTCAACACTTCTGTGAATTGATAAGGATTTAGATTTCTGCTGAATCGACAAGGACGAGCAGAAGCATCCGAGCAGGACATTAAACATGGAGTCGTCTGAAAGAGGCTCGATTAGGAAGCAAGACACAAACCAGTAAATCAGGAAGACATCACATGGAGCTGCAGGGCCACCGACAAGCGTCCAGTAGTTAATCATGGACAAAAACTTCATAAAGAAAAGATCGACTCACATCAACCATCAGCTGCTGATACGAGTCGTTACAAAGTTTGTCCACAACAACTTGTAGTTTGTCATATTTTTAGATTTGTGTGCAATGATCTATAAAAATGTATTTGTTATGTTTACTTTCTAAATTCAAATTTGATATACTTAGTTGTATTTTTTTCCTTTGTATTTATAGTTGTTATAAAGTTTAAGTTAAGTTTAAAGTTAAAGATTTCAACCTCTACATAATCCCTTTGTAACCTTGTTTAGATAAGTGCTGTTCAAATAAAGTTTATATTATTATTATTATTATTATTCTTATAACTGTTTACTTTCTTACAGTAAAGACGACACCTTCCTGAAAGCAGAGCCAACACAACCACGTCATGCCAAAGTCGTTTTATTTTATCACCAGGCAAACATTTGATCTTTACACACCGACATTTCTAAAAAGTAAACATTCAAAGAGACAAGTTGAAACCATCGGATGGAAACAAACACTCCAATCGAAAGAAAAACGACAAATCAAGTTACTTAAATATAAAAAATATCTTTTCTCCATTGCACTTCAACTTCATAAATACAACTCGAGAAGGTTCGTTCCTCTCTGGCCCAACGTGACCGACCCAGGACGACGTGCAGCTGCAGGTTACTCTCCTTCAGCCGCACGCCGCTGTGGGTCCGTGGTTGAAGATGCCGACCGTGCTACAGTTATTTTATTTGAATGGAAACCGGGTCGTCTCACATCTTCAGGAAAAAAAAGTCTGCGTTCACGTCATATTTACGATGGAATCCCGTGTTTCAAATGACAGATGTGAGGATTCGGTAGCTGCCACTAACTTAATTACTGTCTTTTACAATTGACTACAGGTTGATTTGATCCCACACAATCCAGACCAAGCAGATTCAAGAGCTTAACTATTGAAAATTATAACCTGGACATAATTGTGCTCATTAAGTCATGAATATTTAATCAAATGTTTAAGTGTTCGTGAACAAAAAAGCAGATTTTTAATCAAATAATTGCTTCTTTTGTCTGAGCCTCGGTCGAAAAGGTGCAAATATTCAGTTCATCATCAAATTCTCATATTGGAAAAGCGACTGTAATCCACAACTCAGAGATATTCAATGAATCATTATTATATTTATTATTCCATCATGTTTAAATCCTGACACTGGAGAAAGTGAAACTACATATCTCTGATTAAATGGATTCATACGACGTGAACGCAGCTTCGACTCTCCAGTGAAATAAAATGTGCATATTAACAAGAGTCAAACCTCGTGTTTAAAAAGACAGATGTACATTATAGACAAAGTATGAACACGATGGCCCGCCACGTCCGTCACATATATCCTGACCAGAGCCTATGATATATTATACTTTATTCAAACAGAACTTGATTGAAAACAACATGTGCACAGAATCTAAACGCCTGAATGTTTATAGTAAATGATATGAAATTGAGTACGAGTGTGAGAAGAACCGTTCCCGTCTCGAGGGGACTGTAAATTCTGCGAAGCGTCTCGTCAGCCTGGAACGTTTGGTCTCTTTACACAGAGGATACATGGGAGTATCAAAGTGCTGTTTGCTTGATTGTAATTTCCTCCCCCCCCGCCCTCCCCGCCCGCCCCCCCGCCCGCGACCACTTCCCGTCTTCTTGTTTTACGAAGCCGAGTCACTTCTCATGTTTCTGCCAATATTCTCCCATGTGACACGAATCCGCCTCAAACCCTCGACTCTGCTGCTACAGTTTGCTCGATTTGGCAATCAACAGTATAAATGAACATCATTGGTTTTCATGAGTTGTGATAAATTTAGTGCAGCCAAAGGTAAGGGGGGGGGGGGGGCAGAGGGACACGGCTTCATTTGTTTACTTGTAGAAAAACAAGAATATTCATGGGTTGGACCGTTCCACCATGTGACACGATGGGAGTGGACAGACACCAGCAGGTGTGAACTCTTATTTTTTTTTTTTAAAGAACAGGTTTTTTTTAAGAGAATATCCCGAGTCCATGTACAACTGTACAACGTTGTGTTGCCGCTCTGCTGCGTTCACAGCTCACAGTCCTTAGTGTTACTCGGAGCAGGGATGGAGGACGACCACAGGGCTTACGCGTTTTGCTTTTTTAATTTTGTGGTTAAAGTTTCGTATTTTGTCCAGCTCCAGTCTTGGTCCTTTAAAGAGGAAAACCACTTCGTTAAGACTTGAGACGATCAAACAGAAATAAAAGTGTTTTAATGAAAACTGAACAGCAGCAACTAACATTGTTACTTATTTGCAAATATCAAGTTAGGGACATTTTTCCCCTTTTTAAATATTAGCCTAAATATTAAACCTTTTTTCCACTACACTGACGAATATCCAGACTAAGGCATTAAGAAGCAGTGGACTCACCACTATGCTGTTGGCCTGTTCGTCGGCCGCCTCCTGCATCAGGCTGGTCAGCTGACTGAGGTACTTCTGGTTCTCCTGCAGCAGACGTGGAGCTGCGTCACTGACAAGAAACAGAAAGTCTGTTAGAGACGAGCGGATCGCACGAGAACTCCCATCACACGACCAGACAGACGGATTTAAATCATCCTCACACAGTAAAAACATCCTCACACAGTAAAAACAGTGAATTTGACCCATTTTAAAAAGACACGTGTGCTTCGTGTGATGTTCTGTCCTTCACATCCTGTTATGAAGTCAAATGTCTGTGTTGAACGTGGACATCGCTCCCCAACCTGAGGTGATCGATACTAACTCATAGATCCATCAGTGTGATCGGTTACCTGTCGTTGGGCCCGGGCAGGGAGGTCAGAGGATGTGGGGAGCTGACGGGCTGAGCCGACTGGGACCACTGGGACACCGGCATCAGGTTGGACGACTCGGGACTGGCTGCTATCGAGCTCCGGGACGAGTTTTGGGCCTGAAGGAGAGAGAGAGTTTCTACTGAGCAACGATTAACAGAGCGACGCAGGAGTCTAACAGAAGGAGTCAAGTGTATTTTGTCACAACAAGCAGTATTATAAGTGAATAAGTTGTGGTCGCAGTGACTATTTGAGCACCAAACTTCCTCCTTTATTTCAAATTAGTGGAAATTCCTGTCTCATGAGAATGAGACAGACGTACAAACCAACATTTGGACAGAAGCTGGACACGAGATGCCTCCTGTCATGCTGCTGCAGGAATAAAGCCATGAAATCGGAAGTGAGCACTTACACATGCGATCTTCAGTAAATGCCAGAACTCTCTTTGTCTCTTTATCTGCATCTGCATCACGGTGTTGTCAGCGTCCTTGATGCTCTCCAGGGTTTTCTCAATCCGTGGAAACAAGTCAATGATCTTCTGTTTGCTGATCAGGATCTTTCTGTTGGGAGGACACAGCAAACCTTAAAATAGAATAGTGGCTCTTTGTGGTCTTTTCATATCAGACGATACATTAATAATGAACACTGGTAAAAACAGACTCTCAATCACATGTAAAACAAACAGAGTAATTCTACAGCTCATATTTCCAGGAGATAATTCAGATACTTGGATTGTACCTGAGGTGCGTGTACAGATCTTTGAGGACCTTGTCTTGGTTCTGGACAGTTTGAATGATGGCCTTCACCATCTCAGAGCTGTCGCTGCTCACGTCCGTCTCAGATACTGAGAGAGAAGCAGCAGACAACACAATGAACACACGCTCCACTTTGACAAATGCATCAAATCCTCGGTTTAACATTTTGAACAGAATATAAAGTTGATTATAAAATGTGCTTTTCTTACTTTTACACTTCATCTTCAGTTGCTTATAGAGCTCGATTGCCTTTTCTTCCCTGCAATAGAAAAAGATTTAAACATTTGAGAAACATAGACTCTAAAGCTCTGACATCATAACTTAAAGAAAACTCGTGAAGGATTGGCGCAAGCAGCAGTTTATTTCCTGGTCAGTTAAACAGCAGATTATTGTGTGATGCAGCATGTTTAAAATACCAGTGAAGTCACACCAGCTAAAGCTTTTCCAGCCGCACAGACGAGGGTCTGTCTGTTTCCACACAACAAACCCTTTAAATCTAATCTCACAGAGGCAGGTGGCGAGTGGACGGCTGCTCCGAGGACACGCGAAGGTGCCTCGATCCAGAGGACGACCACAGAGAGTACGAGCATGTGTGAAGTACGAGAGGCGACTTAAGTAAAGTCTGTCATTCAGTTTGTTTATCTGATGTGACAACAACAACCGCTCCAGGACTAACAACCTCTGAGGGAAGCGTGAGCGACCCAGTGTAAAGAAAGGCTGTTTTGGTGCTGGATGGTTTCTCTTGTGCTCAAAATTCCTTATAAAAAGGTTATTTTTAACCTGAATGAAAAATTAGGCTTGAAAAAAGTCATTATTATCATGAAATATCTCATAAAAAGTCCAAATCTGTGACCAATAAACCCAGCGTGTCATCGCCTGGGGTCAGACTCCATTAACACTCACAGCTGCTCCATCTTGTCTCCTTGGCGCCGGGCGTACGGGCTCCTCTGAAGTTCCACGATCTCCGAGTGCAGAGCCATGATCTCGTCATCTAAGTGGCTCACCTCTGCCACCTGCAGGACAGAAACAGGAATGGGTGGTCACTGCTTTGCACTGAGAAAACACCAGAGGACAACTTGAATGCTCCACACACGTGTGTTGTGTTTTGTCAGCATGCATCACCTGTGCAAAGGCAGCAGCTCTCTCCTCGTTCTCCTGCCAGGCCTTCAGCATCTTCTCAGAGGCTTCGAGACGAACACAAGACAAATCATCAAAACACGAAAGGTCCCGCTCACAGTCGTCAAAACATCCTGTACGTAAACTCAGAGTAAATCAGAAGCTGCCAGTCAACACTCACATATGCCGTAGTGCATCTGATCGCTGTATTTCTCCAGGTCGTACTGGATGCTGCTCTTGAAGAAATCTAACTTGGCTTTCAGCTGCTGAGAGAAGCCGAACATGCTGTTCTTACAGCGGGTCAGGTTGGTGTTGTAGCGCAGGAGGCTCAGCCTGGAGGAGGAGGAGGAGGAGGAGGAGGAGGAGGAGGAGGAGGAGGAGACAGTTAAGAGTGTAGGTATTTGTATGACAACATGTTCTGTCTCCAGTTAGCAGAGAATCAGGGAACAACAGAAACAGAAGCTAGAATTGTCCACACAGACAAACAGCCTCTTCTCATTACATTTACAGATTAAGGGTCTTGCCTGGAAAAGAGTTGGAGTTATGTGAAATAAAAAAAGCATCCGACAGTTATTAATGTAAAACAGGTCATTTTAAAAACATGGAGGAACATCTGAGAATAACCAATAAGCTAAATAAAGAGCGCTCGGTCGGTCACGTGACTCACATTGCTGCCCTCTGTCCTTGAAAGAGTCTGCTGTAGTCGTCCTTCAGGCCACAGATGTAGCTCACTGCTTCGCCCCAAACCTTCTTCAGCGCCGCCAGGGGCAGCTGCGTCTTGGCCTCTTGAACTGAAAAGGTTCAAACCAAACTTAGGACGTTTTTCAGTGTTTCTTTCCTCTGGTTCGGTATAAAGGTTTTTGTAAAAGTTAAAAAAGCACAAAGTCTGAGGTAAAACAAAATCCATAGTGTTGAGGACACTGGCAACAAAAGGGACATCATGAGCAATTATATTCATCACAGTAAAAACATCTTGTGATATAGATGTTGAACCCGTCAGTTTAACTCAGACAGGAGAAAGATGGGGAACCAGCGATGTGTTCAATATTTTCACTATCGGTTCCATCAGAGCACATTTATCTGTTTCCTTGTTTTCACAGAGTCTCATCAGCAGCATGAAGAACTTAACCACACACTCACCGATGGTGCTGACTTTGTCGGGCAGCTGTCTGGCACTGAAGGGACCAGAGTACTTGGTGATGCTCTTGTCGAACAGGTAGACGATGTAGCTGTCCCAGCCTCTCTACACAGCAGAGCAGGAGATCATCAGTTACTGCAAACACCTCATTACCGGCTGGTTCAAAGTCCCTCAGCGCACGTACAGCCGGTGTGGTATGAATCATAAGAAGTGCACACGCAGCTTTTCCTGATTCCTTTTCTACAGCCCTGAGACAAGTCACTTAAAGAGCTTGTAAATGCTCCAGAGGGAGAGAAGAACATTAGAAGAAGGATTTGTTCTAAAGTAGTTTTTACTCTATTAGAGCTCGAGATGTTTGGATCCTATTTTTCCGATCAGGGCTCCAGACTAACTTTTTACATCGGTTGCACCAGTGCGCCAAACTTTTAATTATTCAATTATTATAGCATTTCTTGACATTTCCCATATACACTGGTCATTTCTTAACGAGGGCTGGGTTTGATTTGATTCAAGTGGTTTGACTTCAACCAGGAAACCTCTGAGCCAATGCATTGCTACAACCTGATGAAACTGAGGTCTTGCATACCGATCACGTTGCCTTTTGACTTGTGGGACTTTCCAGGGTGAAATATTGCAAAATGAACGCTTCACAACCAGAAATCACTTCTTCTTAACAGAGCTAGAACGGATTTTGCCACCGACGCTACAGCACAACGGCTGTTTTGGAGCAGTGAAGATTGAGCGATGTCAAGGGAAAGAAAATTGCAGTTTTATCTGGTTGAAACTAATATTCTTAAAAGATGTGATATCAGATCAGTGTATAGACTTTTTGTATATGTGTGGCAATTCCAGCAATATCTGAGACATTTCCATTGCTAGTATCAGAACATCTCTGAATAAAGCTGGAGACGGTGTCAGTGGGTTTCAAAGTGTTCATTATTCAACCTACCACTCCATCTAGGACGCACTGCGCCGCGGGCTTCCTGGGGTCCAGGGACACGCCCGTCTCCTGCAGCAGCTCCTGGTTCACCACCTCGATCTTGGTCTCGGCCTCGATGCGTTTCTGCAGGCTGTGGAGACTCTCGTCCGGAGTCAGCTGGAAAGAGTGGACCTGAGCGGTGGTCATGTTCAGGATGTGGACGACCTGAGGGGACAGAGGGGGAGAGGACAGATGAGCAGGGCATTTACATTCTCAAACTCAAAGTCTTCAGATCCAGGGCACAACTGACTCAAGTGAAAAAAGTCTGTCAAAAACTCACCTTGGTGCTCAGTATCTGCTCCAGTACTTCGAAGCACATGGGTTTCTTGGTGTCGGAATTCACTTTGCCTCCTCTGTGGAGAGGATCCCACTTCAACATCAGCTGAAGCAGAGACTCCATCGGCTCCAACATCGTCCTGTGAGACAGCAAATTAATGACATGTACCAGGAGAGAGAGGAGCAGCAAGCAGCAGACACGTCTTTCATTTGATGGACTGTAACAGTCACAGTGGTCCAACCTGCTCAGGTTGTTGGGGTAGGGGAGGTGTGTGGAGAATCGGACCTCTCCGCTCACGTCTTCCACCGCCATGATGTCTTTAGGACCTTTATTCCGCACTTTGGTCGCCCTGTGAATGAAGAGAGACGAGAGAAGAGCAGAAGTGAATCATCGTGTAATCGATCTACAGAAAAATGTATCAGCCATCAATAAAAATCCTCTTGTCAAGCAAAAGTAGTGAAAAAAATCCCAAACATCATCTGATTCCAATTGAATAAAATGTGTGAAATGTCTTGAATTTACATTATTGTGAATTCTATGTTATGTTGCAGTCCATGTTTGCGATGGGTTAGGGTTTGAATGTACAGACAACTTTCACTGCTTTACTGTGGTACTAAACTAAACTTAAAACCTGATGTTTCTCAGGCAAGTTGTGAAGATACAAGAAGAATGTTTCTCCAATGATTTACAAGCAGATGTATGGACATTAGAAATAATGAATCTACAAGTGAGTTCATGTTCAACTTGAGTTATGACTCTGAGAAGAGTTTGATCTAGTTTGACATAAATCGCAGCAATCGGATAATTACTGCGACTTGCCTCCATGAGCTGCAGCTACAACCGTCGTCTGTGTTGATTAACAGACCGAACTGCGGTGACTAACCTCCCCTGTTGCTCCAATAACTCACTTCTGTCATAATGTTGTGCTTTTCACATCAACTCACCACTGCACAGGTTGAAGGTTGTGCAAGAAAGGACGGAAACCACAACTGCACTCGAATATCATTGTGCCAAAGCTCCAGTAGTCCACAGTGACAGTGTACGGCTTGTTCTCAAACAGCTCCGGTGCCTGCAGGGAACAAGTGCTGCATTTCATTAGAGCACTTTTCACACATGAACTCTGGAGAACGTCCGCACACTCGGGTCCAGACGTTCTCCGGAGTTTGTCTTTCACAAACCAAGAGTTCAGCAGGAGATTCTCTGCTCAGACGCATTCATAACTTCAAGGGAGATAATCCAGAGTTCGGTGCGAGTTCGAAAGCAGCTCGTGATGCATTTGGTCGATAAATTTAGTGATAAAACCATTTTCTACTGTTTATCCTGTACATGTTTTAACTGTCGTATCTCTACATTTCATTATTAGTAAAGACAGGAAGAAGATTAAAAGATTTAAACTCCTAATTAGAATAAGACATTGATACATGAAGATAGGTGCATCTGTTTGTCTCAGCTCTTACCAGGTACTGCAGCGTGCCGACGAAGGAGGTGCACAGACTCCCCTGGTCCAGGTCTTTGGCGTAGCCCAGGTCAATGATTTTGTGAACCAGCTGAAGCAGAAGAAGAAGAAGAAGAAGAAGAAGAAAGGTAAACGTGAGATAATCTAATTGAAGGTGTAAAGTCAACCAGAGGAGGCCGAAGATCAAAACGTGGCAGGTTACCTTTCCGTTGATGTCCTGCAGCACAATGTTCTCAGGTTTAAGATCCCTGTGGATGATCTTGTTTTCGTGCAGATACTGGATACCAGCTCCTGGAGCAGGAGTCAGAGGTTAAAGTGAACGACTCTGAAAGACACGACTGAATGAACGAGGTGAACAAAAGACAAGGTTCGGTCGTACCAACATCGTTGAGTAAGGACAGCACTTCGCTCTCTTTCAAACCGCAGCAGTTTTCAGGTTTGCTCAGAACCTGCGACAAAGACAAAAGTGTTTGAGTCACACAGCAGTAAAACTACGAGCGGTGACACAACCTGTCAGGACACACACTCATGAGCTTATTACAGACTTTAACACGATGCATATTTATTTACATTGTCAGATCAGTGATTAACACAAATGTGAACTCAACATGATATTCACACCAAACTGGCTAAATCATATTTGAATTCCCGGTCTGGTCCATCACACTCGTCTTATCGTATCTGTAGTTCAGGTGTTTCAGTGTGGACGCAGATCTTTATGAAAATGACCAGTAAACACGACAGTGAACTCATGTGAACATCATGTATAAAAGTAGCTGCATCACAGTGAACGAGTGGCTCACCCTCCTCAGGTCTCCTCGGGAGCAGTACTCCATGGCCAGCAGCGGCAGATCGTTCAGGGCGATGTGCTGCATCTCCTCTGGGACTTCTCGGGCTGTCACAACGTTTATGTGATTCAATCTGAGAGAGAGCGAGAGAGAGAGAGAGACAGGACTTCGTTATAGTTTAATAATCTTATGCTACAATAGCTCAGATGTCAAAGTTCATTTAAATGAACATCTGCTTTGTCCAAAGAACATCTGTGCAGGTGCATCATCATCAACGTATCAGACAGGAAGTAGATGAAAATAAGTACGAACTTCTTCATGATCTGGATTTCTCTGCTCCACCGGTCCTTGTTCCTTGCCGTGAGCTCTAGACGACACATTTTTACAGCGAGCTTTTCATTTGTGTCCTAGAAAACAGGCAGAAGAAATTCCATTACGATACAAATACATTAAAGTTAACCCACAAGTCACAGTTTGTGTAGTTCTTACAGAGTCATTCACTTGATTTATTAAGTGTAAAATAAATGACAATTCAACAACTGCAGCAAACAAAATAAAAGACTGAAACTGAAGTGGAAGTCTTGCCCAGCTCGACACCTAAGAGTCTTAATGTTCGTGCTTGACTCTTCTTGAGATCACGAGCTGCCCAAAGGTTTCCAGTGAAAAGCTCAAACAGACCGTGGAGGTCAGTGCTCGGATCGGCCTGGTAATGATCCCAGCATCTTTCACTTTTACTTTCCTGACTCACTGAACCAGATTTGCCAGGTGAATCTGTTGAATCCCTTCTTCCTTGTGTGTGAACAGTGTTTCCTGTGCCACTGGCGGCCACGCAACCCCGTGGAATGTCTCCACCCTCCTGCTGAACCGTTGGCCAAGGGCTGTTGAAAAGTGCCGACTGAAGCGGCTCTCAGACGGTGAACTCAAGTCTGGGTATTTCCCTGAAATGTTCTGGAAGGTGGCTGCGTGTGAGAAGGTAAACGTCCGAGCCTCAGACCTTTCCTGCCTGCTGCCTCGTAAAAATGTCAGCGTGAGTGCACGTGAGAATACAGAAGGCTGGGAAGCTAGCGAGTGGGCGTGTCGACGAGGTTTCTAACACGCGACGGACGCAAAACTGAAAGAACACTAATCTCTCAGGATGAAAAGTGAAGCCATGTAACAAGGACGGACACACACACACACATGTTCTCCACACGTTCCTGTTGTTGTGAACGAGTCTGACCCGGGACCATCTCCTGCTGCTTCTTCACACGTCAAACACAAACTCCAGAAACAAGTCAGAACCCAATCAATTCAATTCAAACTGTCGCACGTACGACAATCACTGTTTAGTTGTGTCTCCACTTCGGACCTTACACTGGTATAAAACTGTATTTCTTGTATTGATAACAACAGGTACAGGGGGGGGTGAACTGGTTCCACTCACGTGATGCTGGTACAGGTAAACATGGGCGAAGCCTCCCATTCCCAGCCTCTCCTTCAGCTCCCAGTCTCCACAGCTCTGGTTCTGCCTGAAGGGAGGTTTCTCCATGGCTGCGACTACACCTGCAACCACCTCAGCAATTAGTCGGGTTGAAAGCACACACACTGAATATGGACAGTTTGTAAGTGTGAGATTTGAAACGCTCACACGCTCTCACACACACACACACACACACGATGATAACCTGAATGTACATTGTTTGAGACAACACATGTAAAGATGAGAGAGGAATGTGAAACTGGAGCAGAGACAATGATCGATTACAGAATGATGATGAAACATTTAACGAGAATTCTCTGCAGCTTTATTTAATATTTATAACATATTGTTCACAACATGTTTGGAGATGAACATTCATGTCGCTTTAACATGTTCCTTCTACCTGAGAGGAGCTATCAGGCGCAGGGACCAGGCTATATCCTGGAACGAGATCCAGGCTAATGCCAGTTTACTTTCGATCCTGACACAGTCACGCTGTCAGACTGACGTTATAAAAAATCACATGTATCTTATATGTATTCTAACACAAATCACATGTACACATTCATCGGGTTATACAAAAATACACAAAGCCAACTATTCCTAGCGTTAGCTCCACTGGCTAGCTGCCGAGCAGCTACTGTTTAGCTAACAGACCAGGAAATAGCCGGGCCCCGTCAATGTCTTTCCCAGCTTCAGGAAACGTCAGAGCGAAGATCACCTGATGTTCCTGACACAACACGTTAAACACACGTTCACTACACAAACTACACGTCAACACAAGTGAACACAGGTTCACTAAGATAGTTTCACACTCACTGTGACTTTCTGCGACGCTGTCATGAGCCTCTGTGTGTGTGTGTGTGTGTCTTGTTGTTTTCAGCGCTGCGCCGTGTGTGTGTGCGTGTGTGCGTGCGTGTGTGTGTGTGTGTGCTTTCCTATGTGACGTCACCAGAATCCCCGGCTGTACCTGCTCCGAGCTGCGTTCAACAACTACACTGTGTAGTGTTCACTGGAAGTTTAACACAACACAACACAACACAACACAACATAACACAACATGACATAACACAACATAACATGACATAAGACAACATAATACAACATAAAGAATGGCAACACACCACAACACAACCTAACCTATAACTAACCTATAACTAACCTAACCTTACCTATAACTTACCTAACCTTAATTTATAACTAACCTAACTTATAACTAACCTAACCTTACCTATAACTACCGTAACCTTGATTTATAACTAACCTAACTTATAACTAACCTAACCTTACCTATAACTACCGTAACCTTGATTTATAACTAACCTAACCCAACCCATAACTAACCTAACCTAACTTATAACTACCGTAACCTTGATTTATAACTAACCTAACTTATAACTAACCTAACCTTACCTATAACTACCGTAACCTTGATTTATAACTAACCTAACCCAACCCATAACTAACCTAACTTATAACTAAACTAACGTTACCTATAACTTACCTAACCTTAATTTATAACTAACCTAACTTATAACTATCTATAACTAACTCAACCTAACCTATAACTACCCTAACTTGACCTATTCTAACCTAACGTGAGTCAAGGCAGCGCAACACAACGTAACATCACTTTAAGTTGTCTCCTGATTTATCTTGTTATTAATACAAGTTATGATTTTATCAATAAACAATATAAAAATAGAAATACAATACAGATAAATGACTGAATGATAAAACTAAAAAAATGAAATAAGAATTCTAAACTAATAAGTAATGATTATTTCCATTCTTACAATTAATTTCCTCATTAACTAATGGATCATTTTAAATATCAAACAATAGCTCAAATCAAAAGGTTAATAATCAATAATATTTCCATCATCTACTGATGAACGATGATATTTCTCTTCTCAGATTAACTGAAGGGAAAAATCATCAGTAAAAGGTGCAAAGATATTCTGTTTAATTTGATTCTTGACACAGAAAAGCTTAAATTTCATTAATTTTAAAATTTAAAAACTAAAACCAATGATTTCATCTCATAAATAATCTCAGAAATCACACAGACGCAGTAAAACCTTTCAAAACACTTTTATTTGTATCTTCTCTTCCTCCCGAAACGAGAGGCTCACAAACAACACTTCCTCTGTGACTTTGAGCAAGGCAGCACTGCCTCGCCTGCCCCGGTCTCACCAACACTGAGGTGGATCCGATCTTCTGACCTCTACATGGAAAAGAGATTGTGTACGAGCCGATTCTCTAAAACACGACAGCAGTAAACACAGCCACTTCCTTCAGTCACATTAATAAAACAAATCAAATAAAAGATGACCATGAGCTCACGGACATGAAAATCAAACGTTGCCCTTCCTTAGACACTTATTACCCCTTCGTTTTAATACCCTAACAATAATAAAAATGAACGCAGGCCATAATACCTCATGCTTTATTTACACGTCACATTCAGAAATGAGGCTGTGGTGGTGCACGTGTAGAGGACAGTCGCCCCCCCCCCGCTCCCACAGAGGTGATCTGCTGCAGAGCGACGGGGTGACTTCACTCCAGCATCACCGGGCCGTCACCACGGGAACCAGCCGCTTCCACGCTAACCAGTGCCATGGTGATCCTGCAGCCGCTCGCTGATGTAAGTGAGGGGGTGAGAACGGAGAGAGAGAAGGAGGGGGGGGAGAGGGAGGAGAGGGAGGAGAGGAGAGGAGAGGAGAGGAGAGGAGGGGAGGGGAGAGGAGAGGAGAGGAGAGAGAGAAGGAGGGGAGAGGAGAGGAGAGGAGAGGAGAGGAGAGGGGAGGGGAGGAGATGAGAGGAGAGGAGAGGAGAGGAGAGGAGAGGAGGGGAGAGGAGAGGGAGATGAGAGGAGAGGAGAGGAGAGGAGAGGGGAGGGGAGGAGATGAGAGGAGAGGAGAGGAGAGGAGAGGAGAGGAGAGGAGGGGAGAGGAGAGGAGAGGAGAGGAGAGGGAGATGAGAGGAGAGGAGAGGGGAGGAGAGGAGAGAGGGGAGGAGATGGAGGGGAGGAGAGGAGAGGAGAGGAGAGAGGGGAGAGGAGAGGAGAGAGGGGAGGAGAGAGAGGAGAGGAGAGGAGAGGAGAGGAGAGGAGAGGGAGGAGAGAGAGGAGAGGAGAGGAGAGAGAAGGAGGGGAGGGGAGGGGAGAGGAGAGGAGAGGAGAGAGAAGGAGGGGAGGGGAGGGGAGAGGAGAGGAGAGGAGAGGAGAGGGGAGGAGCAGAGAGGAGAGGGAGGAGGGGAGAGGAGAGGAGAGGAGGGGAGGGGAGAGGAGAGGAGAGGAGAGGGAGAGGAGAGGAGAGGAGAGGGGAGGAGAGGAGAGAGAAGGAGGGGAGAGGAGAGAGGGGAGAGGAGAGGAGAGGAGGGGAGGGGAGAGGAGAGGAGAGGAGAGGGAGAGGAGAGGAGATGAGAGGAGAGGAGAGGGAGGGGGGAGGAGAGGAGAGGAGAGGAGAGAGAGGAGAGGAGAGGAGAGGAGAGGAGAGGGGAGGAGAGGGGAGGGAGGAGATGACCTTGGAGACTTTGCCAAGGTTGAAGCTCTGAAGAATCACCTTCCTTTCAAACCACATCATCCACACTGTGTGGTTGTACAGCGCTCGGCCTGGAATACGTGTGACGCACAGCAGGAGTACGATGTTGCAGTAGTTGTACTTCATTAGTGTCACGTCTTGGATACATTTTCCAATAAAAACTCATATTTTTGTGCACAAACTAAAACAGTCACTGTTCTTCATCCCCGTCACAATCTTCATTTTACAACCAAAACAACAGCAGGATGAGTAGAAGAGAAACTGAGCCGACGTCACAAACACTGCAGAATGTTTTTGCTATTTTTGCTTCACCTATTGATTTATTCATTGCTTTTTGGCATAAGAATATCGTCGGACCTTCTGTGTGGAGAAACACTTGGGAGCCACAGCAGCCACGAGTCTGAACCAGTTCTGTGTGGATCCGAAAATACTTTGAATGGATGGAATCAGGTGACCTACACCATGAATAGTTGTTTGATTGATAGATTCCAGGAGAAACCGAAACACGTTGAAAAGACAAATTCAAAGTGTTTCCTGAAAACTTGATTTTTTTCAGTTTAATCAACTCTTTAAATGTCGGTGTTTTATTTTACTGTCACACGTGTCAATCTTCATATGTTTGAAGCCACAAGCAGCAGATGTGGTGACTGATGATTAATCTGATGAAATAGCTGCAGATTAATTTGCAGGTGACTCAGAGAAAAACAAGGACATTTAAAAATAATAAAACTCTTTAAAATGTGTGGACGTTGTGTGTCGGCTGTTCGTACAGTGAGGGATGCTCAGGTCACGGTGTAATCCAGTAGGTGACAGTCACTTGGAATAAAATGATTTCCAAATTTGGAGGATTAATTCTGAGAGATTCTTTTATCTTGATGGATTATTTGTATTTCTCTGATGTAACTGAATCAGTTTGTGAGTCACCGTCGCTCTTCTCACCGTCTGGCTGCTCTCCGACAGTTTGGCTGCATCATAAACAGCAGATTTACAGACTAATTATAAAAACCCAGCTGTAACGTTTAGTTACGCAACTGAGAAAAGGTTCAGGATGTCAAGTGTGGCAACAAAATGCACATAAAGTTTTATTAAACTGTCATAACAGTGACAGATATGAAGCAGAGATGATGTGGATTGTTTTCATTATGGATCAGCGACGACAAATTTCTTCTTTTCAGAACCGAAACCATTATTTTACTGACAAAAAGTGAATCAGAAAATATTTTGGTAATCGGTTAATCATATGGGTCATTAATTAAAAAATCAAAAAAAAAAAATGTTAGGGCGCTGGACAATTTGTTTGGACTAAACGAGAAATATAAGGATGTCATCTTAGACATTTCTGCATTTTAAAGATAAAACATTAAGACAAAAAAAATGATTGGCACATACGAGAACTGTTTTCCTACGACACAAGACAAAGAAGCACGTAAACAAGAAGCTTGATCGGGGGAATATTGAACTTTTCTTTTTGCCTTAAAACTGACGAAATCAATAAATGAATCGTCAAAAATATTTGCAGATCAACGTTCTGATTGATTGATTGATTAATTTACAATAGTTTCAGGATCTTGACTGAGAGAAAAAAACACTACATGCTCCGATTAGGCCGGAATATTCCACAGCCTCTAAAACAGGCACCTCTGAACGTCCAGCACACACACACACACACGCACGCACACACGCACACACGCACACACACACACACACACACGCACACTTGACATCCATAGTAGTACAAACAGGTCCTGTCTGATTAGCCCTGTCCCCCCCGTGCTCAGGTGAGTGGGCGACTCACTGCATATTCACTGCAGGTGCAGCAGGTTTTTCCGATTATGGCTGAAAGAACCTAACTGGATGTTGACAGCTCTCCCTGCTGGTGGGACCCCGGCACCGCAGCTGCTCAAGGTGTCATTTTAAGAAAAGCCTGAGTAGAAAATGGCGATACATCGATATAATAACGCTATGAGGTGTGTGTGGCTACGGAAACCATAATGTTCCAAACGTTACCAGTCTGCCCCACTGCCCCCGAAATGAGGAGCTTCACCATCGCACTTCTCTTTGTTTTTTTATACACGTCACCTTTTTCATGCATCGCTTACAAAAGCATGGACCCTGATCATAAAGTCATGCTCTCAGGTCACAGCGAACCATGCACGCCTTCGAAACGCTTCCCACGCGACTCAGCTTCACCGTCACGGGGCGTAAACACCCTCTGACCTCTGACCTCCGACAGGTTCATACTACAATACTCACGTTGTGCTGAATTGTACGAAGAAATAAAAAACAACGAGAAAACAACGCGTGATTATCATGTAGCGCTTTCGGACGCACAGGACGTCAGCTGTGTGTGTGTGTACCTAATAATCACAATAGTGTGTTGAATATATTTTAAATATATCCTACGATATCAGCGTACAGCAGGGGGTGCGTTATATATACACAACACATCCTGAATGTTTACAAAGAGTATGGATAACATATTTTCTTTTTTTTCAATATCATATTTCATCACACACTTGACATACACAGGAGGAGCATGTCCAACATTGACAAACGACTGTAAAATCCTGTAAAAATACTGAAAACCATGAACATTCAGGGTCTGCCTGGTGAGTGTTCAAACAGGGTTTATAAATGAGAGGCTATAAGTACAGACAGAGATTACGCATGTTGGCACCGGCATGAGGCGGACGACTCAAACGACCCCAGAGAGAACTGAGCTCGCTCTCGGTTTTTGCAGTAAAAGGCCTAAAAGAAGCGGTGCTGGATGCAGGCATGCGGATCACTGGAGAAAAACAACATTCGGCCAAGAAGAAGAAGAAAGAGAAACAGAAGCACGTCACGGGACAGAAGCAAGAGCAAGAAAGAGATCGCCTGTTCAAGCGCAGCAAAGGAAAGAGCTCTGCTGATGAGATGCAGTTTGGCTGCTGCGTATCAGGAGTCCTGTGAACATCTACTGATGCTGCCGCCTCGGACTGGACACGGGCGACGAGAGAGAAGAGGAGACGAGCTGCACGGAGCTGCACCATCTCAGCGTGTTCAGTGCCGCAGCTCCAGCCTCAACACTTCCTCATGACGTGTCGCGCGCCGTCCACAGGTTCAGCTCGCTTCCGTCTTCAGGAGTGAAAAGCTGGGATGTCCGTCTCCTGTATGGAATGTGAACTCACACCGTGGTGATGTGGCGTAAAGAAAGGAGCTGGAATGTAATGGCTCTGTCCATTGACTAGCACAGCAGTTCAGCTGAAATCAAACCATCAGTCATCGTGAGTGTGATGCTTTAAAATGTGTAAACGTGTTTGGTCCCAAAACTGAGTGAAAGGAGAGAAAGAAGGAGGGAGGACGTGGTCGGAGAGGTGCCTTGAAAGAACAGAAGGGGGGAAAGGATGCTGGATGTAGGTCCCTGTGTGCACGCTCTTTATCTCGGTGCACGGGACAGTCTGCCACCGCAACCAGCGTTGGTTCTCAAAGACACCTCGTCCCTGCAGGTCTGTTTCCTCCCACCTCCTGCAGCCTCGCTGGTGTTCCCCAGCCACTCCGCCAGTCACAGGATCTGCACCTCCTCTGTTAGATGAGAGGATTGGGGTGCCGGGTAGGGCGTCATGGTCGGGGGAGAGCGTGGGGGAGACCCTCACTGCAGCTCCCCCTTCAAGCAGAGCTCCAAACCCATCTGGATCTCAAATAAAAACCTTTGCAGGGAGACAGCCTGCCGCTGGCAGTGCAACGCCGTGCCGCTCCCGGCGCCCCCACCCTGTCTCACTTCTTCACGGCCTGTCGGTAGCTGTGTCTCTGACCCTCCTGCCGCACTTTGCTGCTGCAGCCGCTGGCTCTGCTGCTGTTGCCCCCGTCCCTGGTGCTGCTGGCCTGGCTGGCCTGGCTGGCCTGGCTGGCCTGGCTGCTGTCCTGCAGCGTGGGGCTGGAGTGAGCCCTCTGCAGCCCGTTGTCCTCCAGCAGCTGGGCCTCGAACACCGACAGGTCCTCCTCACCGCTCCGGATCTTAGCTCGCAGCAGCATCACATAGGTCCCGTAACGTGTTTTCTGTTCAGGTGTAAGAGAGAGAGACAGGCAGAGGGAATTCAGGGTTGGATAAATGCTCAAAAAGCTCAGAAGGAGTTTGAGAACTTCTTTATTTCTTTGAGTCCGTCTCACCTCGAACTCCAGATACTCGTCTCGCTGGCGATACTCTTCCAGCTCGCGGCCTTTGACCTTGCGGTCGGGAGGATACGAGCGCAGCTCAGCCAGCTCCGTGGAGATGGCTCTGAATCGAGATTCATGGGATCTGACCTGCTCCTCCTGTAAGAACAACATCAACACTGACGTCATGACGGAGACAAAACAATAAAACCTGCCTGAGGAATTAATTCATCTGTGTTTTCATTCACTTATTTTATCCCCGAGAACACGAGACACACGAGACACACGAGATGAAACGACTCAGAGCAGCAGGAAGTCGTCAGCAAACTGGCTTCTCCACTGATTCATGTTATTTTTCAATGATTTTCAGACACGTCATTCTGGAGATAATATAAAACTGTATTCATCGCCTTGTGGTCGTACGCCTCCGCCTCCCAGTCAAACAGCAGGAAATATGGTCACAATCTCCCCTTCTGTTGCCGAGTTATGGTGTTACATAACGGCCATAAGGTGTGTGTGTGCAGAACATTGTGATGTCACAGTAAAGCTGACCTTTGACCTTTAGGCAATCGAACGTCATAACTTCCTTTTTTTTCATCCTATTATATATTTGTTCTCGAGTTATGGCCCAAAACATATTTTGTGACGGGTTTTTTTCACGATTTTTGTGGCCAGAACAGACAAATACGTCTCCACCACAAGAACGACGAGAGACGGACATTTCCTGTGTGGACAGGCCTGAAACGTCCAACCTTCCTCTCACCTACTGTCGTCTCCTTGTTGTGACGACGTCTTTCTAACGACGCAGTTGTTTGGATTTAACTCGGCTCTGAGCTCGTAACCTGCAGCAGCGAGTCTTTACAAATACAATTTAAATACATTATTGATTTCACCGGTGCTGAATGTTCCCTGTGTTCCCCCGGAGCCGAGCTGAACATTATTTTGTTGGTTCTGCTTTGAAATAAAACTCTTATTACTCAAATTCGAACACAACAAGTTACGACAGGTCATGTTAAAATAAAAATGATTTGAATAAAACATTTCATTTGGTTATTTGGCTCTTTTGAAAAGTGCACTGACGAGAGGAGACGGGAAACGAGGGAAGTTGAGATCACAGGCGATTCGCGTGTCTTTGATAACGAAGCAGCTACGATTCGCCATCATCATTAAAAACTGTCCTGGTCACATGTTTTTTACTTTCAGGCTGGAAAATAAAGCAGACGTCACTTTTCATGAGATGCCTTCAATCATACCCACTAGCGAGTGTTAGTAGTTTATAAAATTTGAGTTAGACGTGAGTGTTTATTCATGAAATTCAAATTTTACATCATAATCAGAGAACAGATCTTTATGTTTTGAGGGTTTTCCGTTTCACAGGGTCCTGGACTTGATCCGGACCAGATCTAACCTGCTCTAGGACCCAGTTGTGAAAAATCCATTAACGTGACGATACCTCAGAGTGTTTCGACATCGTCCCCGGCAACAGCGGCCGGCTGAACTTCTTCTGGGAGCCGATGGCCGCCGGGAAGGGAGGAGCTGAGAACATGGCGGACACCGTGTTGATCCGGGTGATCCAGGACTGCATGTGCTCTGCGTTCCTGTGACGTACAGACACAACAGACGTGCACAAGTAATTACACATCTGCAGCTACAGCTCTCACACACACACACACACACACACACACACACACACAGTGGATACAGACACACACACACACAGTGGATACACACACACACTCATTATCCGTGCTGCGCGCTCACATCAACACGGGGCCGGCTCTCAGCATCAAAGGGATAATTATCAGGAAACGCAGCCTTGCTGTTGACAAATAAATGATTCTGGAGCCAATTAATGCACCAGAGAAAAGGGCCTGACTCTAACGGAGCCATTAGGGGCCCACGAGGAACATCGGATTGAATGAAACAGCCTTGCTAAATTCCCAGGGGACAAAAGAGTGATGGAGGGACAAAGAGGAGAGGGAAGGAGAGAGGAGAGAGACGTGTGGAGGGGAGAGTATCTGGGACAAATGCAAGCTGCAACTGGAGCACAGAGCCGGCCCTCCTGGGGGGCTCAGACATGTGGCCACTCATGTGCCACTTCCTGGACGCCGCTATCACACAGACACACACACACACTTTCACCTTGCTCTTCACTCTCAGTGTGCGTCCTGCTCAGCATGTGTGTGTGTGTGTGTGTGTGTGTGTGTGTCATTGATCCGTGTGCGCTCTGCATGTGTTCCACACGCCACGGGCACACGGGCACAGCTGGCTCCACATGTTGTGAGGAGAAGCCGGATGCTCAGCTGTGTTACGCCTACATGACCAAAAAGCCTCCACTCTTCTCGTTTCAGTCTTTCCACCACATGTTGAGCGTCTTCGGTGATTCTCCACGTTCACACACACTCAACCATCCAACTCTTTGTGATCAAGCTGCTGATTCAAGCATCGTGTTGCTTTGAATCGACTCAGTGGTTTCACATCCTTCAGCCTGGGACTCACGGTGCTTGGAAGAGGTACACCCTCCAGTCCGCGGTGCGCAGGTAGAACACGTTGGGCCTCTTGCTGTAGTCTGACGCCTTCATGGCCAGAGAGTGGTGGATGGACACGGCGTTCTTCAGGTCCTCATCCGACAGCTGCTTGTCAGGCCTGTACTCGCCCTGCAGGGACGTTATAAAGAAGGGAGGAAGGCTGTGAATTCCACACGGGGGTCTCAACACTTATTAAAGTCGCTGAGCTGAATAAGCACATCGAGTAGTTTTTTATTTGAGAAGAGGGGAGAGGGTGAACGTTCGCCTGCAAACGTCAGCTGAAAACAAGTCTTCTCCACAGAGAGGAGAGCACTCGGGCTGGGCAACGTTTGAAAGACTTACGCCCGAGTGTCAGTATGAAAAAACACATAAAACTCAATATCACACAAATAGAATAAAGCACGTTGCCTCCGTAAAGGAAAATAAGAATCAAATAAAGTTCCCTGAATTGTTCCATGACTGTGGAAGAGAATTACAACAAGTTAAACTCTCCAGTCATGATGCTGTGATTCTGCTCATTTGACACAAGAACAAATAATCATCAAAACAATGTTGTTCACAAAAATGTATAAATGTCTCACAGCAATAAAGTGACAATCATTTCTAAAGCTTTGAGATGATTCATGATCATGTGTCAGGCCGGGTGTGGTTATTCAGTGCAGATGCTGTTACCTGATATTTAAAAAGGTTGTTTACAAATTGCTTCTTGACTTTTAGATTTTTTTATTTTTGGCACAAACACATATACTGTGCATGACTTACTTTCTGCAGGTAGAGAATGAGCCCTTTCAAGATGGCGTAGAAGGTCTTCCAGCCTCGTTTCCCTCTCGGCGCTGTGAGGAGGAAACATGATGGATCACATGAAACCTGCAGCTTCACACGCATGATGTACGAGCAGCATTAAAACAAATAGCAGAGGTGAAACAAGTGTGACAACAGAGGACACTGGTTCGGACGTATGTGCTATTAATCTCTTTCAAAATTCTAAATCTATAAATAAAATATAGATTAAAAAGATGAGGAGAAACAGGGCAATGCAGCATCATATTAGACAGTCTGTGTTTCACGTGATGTTCTACTTCAGAAGCTTGATTCAATCACAATTTACAGATTTTAGCAGCTGGACATCTTATTAGTGCCACGTTCTCCCGAAGCATCGACTATACTTTTGTTTTTCGTCTGGGGCTTTGCTGCTGCAGATTTCTTTGTGAAGTTATCTTTGGAAAAATGTATTTAACGTGTCCCATCTGCCAACATGGAGTAGGCAGGTTTTATGACCTATACCTAAACTGATGAGACGATTTGGCTTCACTTTTGGGAGCTGACATGTCGTCCATCTTTCTTTACACTCTAAGGTTCACCACTGGCGTGCGTTAAATCTGAGGAATGAGCCCACAGCGCCCTCCTCTGGTTTGTTCACGTAACAAACTCGTACTTCTCTTGCCGTCCGAGTCGGCGTGGACTTTGCGAACCAGGAACCCGTTCTTGTACAGCAGCATTCCCGAGGGCTCGGCCTCGTCGGCCAGGGGCTTCCCGCTGCTGACCACCCTCTTCATGGGCCTGGAGGTGTTGGTCTCGCTCAGGCTGTCCCCGAGCTCCGAGAAGGACTTCCGCAGCTCCTCCTCGTCACTGTGGACACAAACAAATCAATATACAAACAACAACAAAAAAAACACAGACTCCGTGGTGATCAACACTTATGTGTCATGTCTCATTAGCAGAGTGAATAAACACATCATCATGTATCCTGTCCATGTGCCTCTCACTCTGTGCCTGTTACAGGACAAGAGGTCCAGAGACTTCACACTCTGACTGGGAGACGGTGGTTACAGGACACATGAGTAATACCACCGTCCTCTTTGGTTGCACAAAACATTAAGAAGCGTCACGTATCCACGGGGTCGACGGAAGCTTTAACTGTTTTCCTCTCTCTCCTTCATCAAAAGTAGCACGGCAAAGACGAGTGACACCGTCTTGTTCCTGCTTTGAAGTGGAGAACAGGGGCCACAAAGAAGAGATGAAGACTCACTGCTCTTCCTCCTCACAGGAAACCTCATGCAGGTGAGACAGGGTGGTTTTCATTTGCAGATAAAAAGGACGAAGCTTTACCGAGGGAGGCGTTTATTTTTATTTTTACATCAGTGTAATAAGAACAACCTGTTTGGTTTTTTTCAGGTTCCCATCTGCAAACATGGAGGAGGTTTATGAGCTATGCTGCAGCCACCAGGGGGCGATCAAGATGCTTTGGCTTCACTTTTGGGAGCCGTCCATCTTTATTTACAGTCTGAGGTTCAATCCCAGAACCAGTGATAACCACTGTGCCACCGTGCCGCCGTACAGATTGTGTTGTACATTTAAAAGAACTGTTAGTGGTCATATTTCCTCTGTACTTTATAAGACTGGCTTCACTCTTTATTAGTTGAAGTTGTTTTTCTCAAATCCACCGTCAAAGCTCTTAATGACGACTTCTTCCTCCTCTTCCTCCTCTTCTTCCTCTTCTTCTTCTTCTTCTTCCTCTTCTTCTTCTTCTTCCTCTTCTTCTTCCTCATCTTCTTTTTCCTCTTCTTCTTCTTCTTCTTCTTCTTCTTCTTCTTCCTCTTCCTCTTCTTCTTCTTCTTCTGTAAATCCAGGTCACGTAATGTTTAAAAAGTGAAGCACTGGCAGGTCTCAGACTTTAATGACTCCATCCTTTATTAAACTGTGAAGTTCAGACAAAGAGTTGAGTCTATTTCGCTGAAGGTTTTGAGCTCGACGCTCATCGCTCATTAGAAACCGGCCTCGAGGAGCCATCTCTGTAAATGAGGATCCTGATGCGAGCGGCTGACGCTCGTCGGCAGCTTCGTTTCTTCCTGTTCTCTCGTTATGTTTTTCTTTAGAAGATTAAAGGTTTTTCTTCTATTTCAATTACATTTTTATCTCGTATTCATGTCTCTGTTCTTAATGTGGGATTTTTATTTATTTAATTACTGTTTAAGTACCGTCTTTAAAGGTTTCACCATGAAATCTTACTGTATTTGTACGTGTTTTATTTGTTTTATACATGTTTTTCATTTTTACATTTAATTTTCTTTTCTATATAATCATGTAATCCTTGGCAGTGTAACACATTTTTCAAACTTAATCTGGAGTGACTATAGTTACTTATTCTGTAATCTGATTACATCATTGAGACTCTCTGTTCCTACCGATTCCTGTTTGAAGACATTAAAGATACTTTTGTTAGAGGAAATGGATTTGTGTTGTATTTGAATTAGACAATCTTACCAACACACTCTGCTCCAGCAGCGATAATCTCATTCTCTCCTGATCCCTCACAAAGCGGCGTGCACGTTGCTTCAGTGTTTTTAAAGGGATTTGTCACATTAACAGACGATCGACGCTTCGGGCTACGACAGCGACGGATCGTGCGTCCGCCCCGGTGAGGCAACACGGCGATACCACCAGTTACCTCACCAGGCGACACCCATGCAAAAAGTTCAGCCTGAAAATAGCAGGAAATGGCTGGATGCCGAGCCCCCCCGAGACCAAGTTATGAGTAACCAACAATACATAACAACATTTAACCCCGTGCAGAAGCCAGGGAGAAGGAGAGAGGCAGAGACGGAGCCAATGAGCATCTCGCCTGTTGCCTGGTAACTGCCGGCTGCCTGAATCCCTTTCTACACAGAGACAAAGTGGAGAAGAGCTGGAGAGAGGGGGGGGTGGAGGAGAGCAAAAAAGAGACAAAGCTCATCCTTCTCAGATGGCAGAACGTTTTCAACATGAGTGAGAGGAGAGAGGAGAGGAAGAGGAGGAGGAGAGGAGGAGGTGAAGAGGAGAGACCGAGAGGTAGAGGGGAAACAATAAAACAAAGAAATGGAGAAAATGAGAAGAGGAGAAAGCAAAGAAAGAAATGAGAAATGAAAATTGGGCTGAGAATGAGGAGGGAAAGAAAAAGGAAAAGTATAGAGGACTGAAAAAATAAAAGAAGCAAAAGAACAAGAGAAAGAATCAAGACGAGAAGGATGTGATGGAAATAACATAAAGGACAGAAATGAAAAGGGGAAAAAGAGGAAGAGAAGGAATGTAAAGGAAATGATGAAATATAGGAAATAAGAAGGGAAAGGAACTAAAGAGAGGAAGAAATTTTAAAAAAGGACAGAGAGGACAGAGAGGACAGAGGGGACAGAGGGGACAGAGCGGTGGAGAGGAACGTGTCCTCCAGTCGCTGCAGGCTGGCTGACTTTACGCTGATGTTGCTGCATCAGTAGCCGATGGAAACAGATTTGCTCTTTCACCTGAGTCATTGTACCAAACAGCACAAAGAGTCCGAACACAGTGAAGTGAAAGAGGACAGGAATTCATCCGTCCATCATCCTCTTATACATGACGAGGCTTTTCCTCGCTTTCATTTCATGTCCATCCGTATATCAATCAGAGGAGAGTTCATTATTAAAGAAACTGATTAATTACTGATTAATCTGTTAAATCTGTATATTGTTTTTGAATAAAAGCACAAATTACAACTCTACCCAGACACAAACTGTATAAATGTATAAGTTCTCACATGTTTCCAAAACACCGGCAGCCAAACAGGAACTTTGCTCGAATGAAAGAGTCTAAAATTGGTAAAATCTTGATTGAAATGTGGAATCACCTGATTGAACAATTAATAAACAATATTAGGAATCAACTCCAGCTTCTATTCCCTCCATCATGTGTTCATCAACACCTGATGATCTTTAACGTTGTGAGAAAGGTCATCGACATTTCACGTTGATTATTCAGAGAATCGTGGGAATCTTCAATCAAAATGGTGGATTTAAACGTGGTTTCACGAGGGTGAAGATATTTTCAGCCGCTGTCTGATAACAAACGGCGTCAGAATCATGTCACCGACAAGAAACATAACGTGGAGTTATCATCCGGACGTACGTACTTCTGTCTGGAGCAGATATTGTGGTTCGATACCTAATAAAAAGGAAGCAGATGTACAACATGCTTCATCTTCACCGTGCTCGGATTCTGGATCTCCCACTTGTTGCGTCTCTCTCTCTCTCTCTCTCTCTCTCTCTCTCTCTCTCCCTCTCTCTCTCTCTCTCAGTGCTCGCCACCTCTCCCTCTGCACTCCATCCCCCGCTCCTGCGTCGAGGAAGCATGTGTGTACTGTATATATTTGTGTGTGTGTGTTTGTGTGTGTGTGTGTGTGTGTGCAGAGCATGTGGGTGCTTTCAACTGCAGCGCTGAGAGTGGCCATGTGCAGCCTCTCTCTGCGGGGGAGTGAAATAACATCCACACACCTGTAATGAGATGTGCAGGCCAGATTTCACATGTACAGAACAATTTGTATTCATGTAATCACAGCCCCACAACACTCTGTGGTGGCGGAGAGTGTTTTCTTGAGCCTCAATCTGGGGTCGGTTAGTAAATCAATGCTCGACTGGCCTATAAAAAACACAAGAGATTAGAATATAACCTTTCTGAGCTGTAAATTGGTGCAAACTTTAATATTTTCCCAACAAGACGTGCACGAGGACAACAGGAGGACGGCCTCAGGGTCGAGGTTTCTCCTTCACACGGCGTTCGACCCCGTGTTGTGCACCGGGTCAATGAGTCTCCGAGTGAGAAAACGTTCTGTGTGATGAAATATGCATCAAGCGAGCGAGCAGGGTGTGAAACCGGTGGCAAAGCGTCACAGTGCTGCAGCTCCGGCGCCGACACAAGTTGCTCCACGCCAATGATGAAATATTAAACATGGACACGTGCAGCTCTTTGCCAAAACCAGAACAAAAATAAAGAGCAGACGGCTGTGGGCTGCATCTCGTGATCGGATCTCGTCTGGAGGTGGGTTCTCCTTTGCTCCACCGTGTTTATGTGTCTACAAACGACGTCTCCTCCGTCCCTGCGCTGCGGCGGCCGTCTTCAAACATCCGTCTATATGTCAGCGGAGATATTTGAACTGGATCTCCGGCCTCTCTGTGGATCTCCTCCTCCATATGCTCCTCTGACCACTTTCTATTCAGCTGCTGCGGGAGCGCTGCTGCTGCTGCTGCTATTTTTGGCGAGGTAGTGGGAGGCCGTGGTCACACCTTTGTACGGGATGCAGGTAAAGAGCCATTTAAACCGAGCTGCCTCTCTCCCTCCCTCTCTCTCTCCATCATTGTCTCTCTATTTTCCACCTACTTTGCCAGAAGATACACACAAACACACACACGCGCGCATTTCTTGTGTGTATTTATACGTGCAGCACCGCTTTCTGTGTGTGTGTGTGTTTGCTGCGGAGAGAACACAGGGAGGAGAGAGCAATGCGGTAGCCATGGAGTCGTTTCCATGGTGCCGTAACTATGGCAACAAAGCTTGGAAAGCTGGTGACTTAATTGGCATCTCGGAGGCGCTCTGAAACTGTGATCCAGAATAGCAACCCTTGACACACTAATGTTTCTCTCACATGCCAGACGACACTCGCGTCATTAATGAGGACGCTAACACGTTAATCAATACCCCCGATCGTTCGCTGGCCTTCGGGAAGACGTGCGCGTGTGGAGCATGCGTGCAAGTGTGTTTGAGACGGTCACAGATGAGATTAGGACAGAAAAATAAATGCCTATGGTGAAAAATATCAGCATAAATCAATTTAAAACGACTTACAGTGTCCACTGCAGCTTCTGGTTCTTGATTGAGTTGTAGAGCGCCTGCAGAGGGAAACAGAAATCACATAAATGTGGCAAATAACATCAGCGATCAGGTGGAGATTTGATCTCAGGGCGGGTGTGCAGTGGAATTCTGTGAGAGCTGCAGAGTGAGAAAGCTTCATTCAATAAACTGTACTCGAGAGAAAGGCCGTCCCCTTCTCACGCTGCCCAAACGGCCCTTTGGCTGAGCTTCACTCCTCTTCTTCACCAAACAGTCCATCAGTCATCCAATCAGTGAAGCACCACCTCATCAGTTCAAAGACAAACACTATCTGCCGAGAGGCCGGCCTGTCAGGTGACAGGCGAGTAAATCAATCAGCCGATACATAATTTAGACTCCGACGCAAACGCATCGACCCGAGCAGAGCGAAATGAAGTTACAGCTTAGGAACAAGAACATGAACAAGAAAAACAGAAACAGAACAGGACACGAGCTGAAACCAATCAACCAATCAATCAATCAACTCAAAGAATCAATTCATTGTTTGAGTAATATTAACCTAAAAATGTCAAAACTATTTGAAGTCGTCACTTTGGACTCTGGCAAAGTGTGATTGACAATTTATAAAGTGATTAATATTAATTGATTAATCAAATAAATTAAACTACAAGACAATGATTAGTTGAACCAGGAACAATGTTGGAAGTAAAAAGTAATGATTCTAAATTAGATTAAAGTTTTTACACCAAGTTCCTCAAACACCTCATGAGGAGTCTGGACGATATCTCAGCATCGTGGTGACGTCACGTTACGATGACCCACATTTACGTGATTCACACCTAGCGGCTAGTCTTCCACGACACTTCCTGACCAATCACAACAGAGTGGACCAGCTGGCCAATCAGAGCAAAGCTGGCTTCATCATGAGGGCGGGCCTTAAAGAGAAGGCGTGGTTTCGTGAGGGGACCTGTGGGCCCGGGCGGAGTTATGAGCAAAAAACATTTACTTCCATCATCCTCGTAATCAACAGAATCCACAGCAGGAAAAATCTCAGATGATTTAGTGTAGTGACAGTTGAAAGCTGTGCAGATTCTCATTCAGCAGCCTGCAGTGACACTGTCCTGTGATATGGGGGGGGGGGGACAGAAGGAAGCATGAAGCCATCAGACCGGAGTGTTAAGGACACAGATCGAGGCTGATGGACGGCTGTGACAGCCGAGGTGATGGAGAGGACACTTAGAGACAGTTCATCACCTCCTCGTCCACCTCCCGATTCCTCCCAGACCGATGCTCATCCCGAAACCTCATCCTCAGCCCGAATCAATTATTTTCCATTACATTCCTCTGATTAAAGAAGTGCTGCCATTGGTCAGCCTCCTCTGAGTGTCACGGCCCTGCATTGTGACTTCTGGTCAAATGAAATTGGATCTATAATAGGGTTTGATTCCTGTAACCAATCAGGTTCGTCTCCAGCGTTGTCTTTGAAACTGGGCCTAATCAGCGTCATGAGTATTAATGACTCTCCGGGCCTGAACCGGTGCAGACTTAGTTCTGGTTTCTGTCAAATCTCAGCATTCGGACTGTGTTTCAAACTAAACCTACCCCCCCCCCCCCCATTTGCATAATGAGTCGGCTGCATCTTTACGAGCGAGAGACGAACTGCTTCTGTGGCACAAATCTGGTCAACATCAAATATTAACTGTGAATTTGTGAGCTGCAAAAGTGAAAGTGTGCTGATGTGCAACAACAGATTCCTCCTGCAGGAGTCGGGGGTGCACAAACGCTGAGTTTACAAAAGATCAGTCACTAAAACAAAACTGTGAAATGTGAATGAGAGGCTGAGCTCGGAGAACACATGTGTGTCCATGTCACTGCTAATGCAAACAGGAGGCAGATGGAAAGTTGTGATTTCCAGGAAGTCAGAAATAAACCTACAGCCTGAACCTGTTAACTGCTTGTAAGACTTGTGGTAATAATACTTTTGAGATATCTCAGAAAAATACCTGTGGCACAGAGAATAATCCCTGGAGGCTGTAAACATTCATATAATTTACATATGTTGTACGGACACAGCTTCCACAGGAAAATGGATAATAAATATAAATGAAATGGAGAAAATCACCTGGAAAACGAACCCGTGGACGAACATATTTAAAAGGAAAATTTAACCCAATAACTCGAATTGTGAATTTAGTCCCGTTGAACAGAAAAATGAATGTTAATGTGTCAAAACTCTGTTTCTATGAGTCACATTGAGTTTTACATTTTCTTTCATCTATTTGCTTTATTCCTTTGTCTCCGACGAGATTATTTTTTTGCATAAAACACTGTGAGTGAATAAAATAAATAATAAAGAATGTAGAGCTTTGATCCTGAGCTTTTAGCCTGCAACTAAAAAACGCTAACAATCAAGGATACAGTGTATGAATATATAATTTAAAGAGATGAAACCACACAGGTAGTAACAGGGCCACAAATGATGTCCCCAGGGGCGTTACAACAGGGTGGGCAAAGCAGGCCTGGGGCCCCCGAGCTGAGAGGAGGCCCCTGAGAACAGATGATTAAGTTAAGGCTCATTATTAAAAACGGGTACGTCCATTACAAACCATGTAACGTCACTGCCCACATGCTTCTATGTGTCTCTACATTGGCAAGTTTCTAAAACGTCTAAATGTGTGTGTGACGTTAATATTTGACCCTTGCTTTTAATTTTGAGAGTAAAAGAATCATTTGAAGATTGGAATGATGTCGTTTGGTGTCATGTGTTTCTTGGTTTGATGTAGCCCCCCCCCCCAACGTCACTTTTTCCTGGGGCCCCCAAAGTCCCTTGTACCGCCCCTGCTAGTCTGCAGGATATTTTCTCCATTAAGAGATTAATGCCCAAAATGTGATGTTATCAAACCGACAGTTTAGCCCAGAAGCAAAGATATTTAATTCACTATCATGAGACACAGACGAGTAGCAAATTTAGGATTTTAAGAAATAACTTCAGGATTAGTGCGAAATCAAATTAATGTAAAATAGCTGCTAGTTTTGATTAAGTTCCTTTATCGTTTCAGCTCAGACTCAAAGACTGAAGAGAGAAAGGATGTGAGTGAATTCAAACAAAGGTCGACGGACGTGGAGATGAAACCGTTAATCAGACTCCTCCGGTCCGGAGCTTCACTCGGACTCAGGAGGAGGTTTGTCACCTTCACCTACTTGTTTCATCAGCGTCACTAAATGAGAACGAATGGTCTGGAGCGGCGTCTCTACACGACCTGCTGTGCTGAGGTCAGTGACCTGCAGTCAGGCGTGGCCGCCTCACGCGCCACACGGACAGACGATGAAGGTCTGTGGTGCGTGGAGCAATAACGGTTAAATACACGTGGCTTTAAGAAGAAAAACAACGGTACCAGAGCATGTGATGTCAGCCAGTGGCATGCTGGGTAAATATGCTTTGTTATGACGTGTGTGAAATTAAGTGGGAAAACTGATTCATTCTGGTTTCTTAGAGATGTGAAGACCACCTGACGAGCTGGTGACATATGATGCATCAGTGACTCACAAAAAGTAAAAAGTGACAGGAAACAGCTGAAGAGTTTTCTCTACCTTCCTCCTCTTCCGGGCCTGTGGGTGGTTCTGTCCGTCCTGAGCTTTTCCCAGCAGGTCTGGGAACACCAGAGGCTTCAGGGAGCGAGAGCGGGGGGTTCTGGGATAGCGGAACGGGTCCATCATCCGGAAGTCCCGTCCGTAGCGCACGGTGCAAAGAGAGCGCGAGCGCAGGCGCCCCGCCGAGTGCAGGCTGTTGACGCCGATCATGGTCCGAGAGGATCACGCAGAAAGTCCAAAGAAAGGTGCAAAGATCTGCCGGCGTCTGCGTGAGAGACGACAGGTGTGAAACGAGGAGCGTCTCCTCCGGACGCTGTCCAGCGAGAGGCCGACACACTGAAGCGCTGTTACTGGAGGCAGCCGGAGATCCGCCTGGTGAGGCAACACATCGTCAGTCAAGTCAGAGGAGATATCAGTGTCTCCAGGCAACACTGAGCTACGGAGAAGACGTGTGTCCTACATGTGCAGGGACCCTGGCAGGACTGTCTCCAGCAGGTGAGAACCAGTAAATCCACCAGTCTGCTTCTCCACTGAGGTTCAAGGAGCGAGCTGCAGTTCACAGCAGCTGATGCATCAAACTGTCATTTCTCCTGCAGTCCGGTGTTCAGAGGACGGCGAGCACAGGCGCTCCACGTGATCCCACACCTCCACAGCAGAGGTGACACCTGCCCGGCGAAACCAGAGCAAACACACACACACAGACACACACAGACACACACACCGAGAGGAGGAGGGACCCACGCGTACACTCACACAGATGAAACACTGGCTGAGGTGTGAACGGACAGCCGGCTTGAAACAGATGGGTGCAACATGCGGAAATAAAGAGGTAAAACACACACACTCACACACACACACACACACACACGCACACACTCACACACGCACACACTCACACACGCATACGCACATACAATAAGCTCTTCGTGAACACAGACACACAACAGATAACACAGTGACGCCCTCGGACTTCAGAGCCGGATCCACACAGAGCGGATTGAAAAGGTGCAGGCAGGTGGGGAAGAGCTGAGGTTTTGGCACAAAGAAGAAAGAACGTCCCTGTTGCTCCCTCCGTGAAAATGGACACCCTCAGTTGACCGGTCCCAGCGCTGCCTGACTGACAGATGGACGGACGCTCACTTCTGCCTCCTGCCGCTCTCCGTCCATGTGTGGAGCTGCGCTGTCATCGTCTCCTCGGAGATGCTCCTCTCAGTCTCTCGTCCCTCGGCGGGGGTTGCGGGAGGGGGGAAGAGGGAAAACCGCCGCTCCTCTTGCCGCTGATGTCTCTGGTATCTCCCTCGTCTTTGTGGGTTTATTTATCTGTTGCTACGTTATCTGCTTTTCCTCCCGTCTCCCTGCTGCTGCTGCTGCTGCTGAGGAGGAGGAGAAGGAGGAGGAGGAGGAGGAGGAGGAGGAGGAGGAGGAGAGGGGAGCTGGCTGCCTGAATCGCAGAAAGAAGCTGATGGGGACAGTGCTCTCCGTCTCTCCGTCTCTCTGCCTCTCTCTCTCTCGTTTCGTTAATGCGTACCTCCCTCCCTCCCTCCCTCCCTCCTCCTCTCAGTCATCGCAGGCAAATCTCCCAACTGCCTCATCCTCACATCCACACATGCACAAACGCACAAAGGCACAAACGCACAAACGCAAGCGATGATATGGACACTTTCTTTCATTTTAATATTCTTGCAATGGCAATTAGTATTCAGCGGTGGGAGAGAGGGGTGAGGTGAGAGGAGGGAGAATCGGAGCGAACAGGTTTGTGTGACGAAGTGTGTGAATTCAGCATCACTCACACTCACACTGTGAATTAAAGGAGAACCACTTCCACACTTAGGGGGAAAATCAGCTTTCTCTTAAAAGTCAAAGATCGGAGACGAAGATTCCGCGAAAACAAGCGCGATCGCATCTCAAGCTCAAAACCAACATTCATTCACAAATCACTTTCACCACGGAGTCATGACAACCTGCACCCGAAACACCCAACATCCACATCATCAAATTCCTCCGGATAATTACAGCGGTTAGAGAAATAAACATCATAATGGGAACAAGTGAGAGCAGGAGGAGAAACGGGGGCAGAGAAAATGAAGCGTCTGCCTGAAACCGTCGCTCACGAGACAAACGCATGAAGAGTTTCCCCCGAGACACTTTGGTCAAATAGGATTATTGACTGGAGAGTAACAGTGAAAGACTGGAGATTTAATGAGTGCGTCAGTCGCATCGACTGGGATTGACTCTGACGAGATCCAGAATCGAAACAAACCCAATCCTGAACGTGCACCAAACAAACGAGCTGCTGGTAAAAGGGATTTCATCTGTGGCCTCAATGATTAAGTGATTTTGAGAAGGAATGACGTAACGTCCGAGTTAGCGTTCCGTTAGCCAGCTACCCATTGTTCGCAAAACCAGTTCATAGTAACGCATTACGCGGTATTTCACGCATACACAACAGTAAAAAACTACAGATTTCACTACTGTTGATACACGGGGCAGCCATTTTAGATTTCCAAGTCGGGGGTGGTGACGTTCCTTCGACCTGCCCACTTGAGGCGCTCGGGGGTCGGAAATTCCGATGTTTAATGGAACTCGGCTAGTTTTTCATAGAGGTAATGGTAAAGTAAGAGAGGTGAAAAACATTAGAAGGCTTTATTTTTAAATGTTAGAACTTAACTGAACAGCAAACAGTACACGTTTAAAAACCGACGAACATATGGTCTGACAAACATACTCACAGATGTCTTCACAAATAATAGATAAACCATCTAAAGCTTATATTGATCAGAAAACTACAATCCATCATATGATGTCCTGATAAGTGACCTCTTCTTCCTACAGGAGTATAGATACGACCACAGTAGATTTTGGCCCCTCGAGAGTTTATCTCCGGCCCTGCTCTCAGCCTCACCTTCTTTATTCCTCACCTATAATAAAACTTAACGAGCCCAAACCTTCGTGTGATAAACTCCCACGGTGTTTTTGTTGCATCCTGTTAACTTCATCCTCCCTTGTTCTGGATCTCGTGTTCTCAGTCGAGTCTAAAATAAAACCCTTCCTCCCTCCTGACCTGCGTCTGTCCTTTGACGTGCCGCGTCAGGGTGGACATGATGTGACGCTCCCAGAGGAACCGACAGGAACATCGGTGAGCTGAGAGACGAGGGGGGGGGGGGGGGGGTTGTTGTTGTTGCACCGAGACGAAGAAGCTTTATGCCTTCATTCGTTTTCTCTCTGACATGTCCCCCTCCCTTCCTTCTACCTTTTGCTCTGCGGGCAGCCGCAGCCTCTGGGCTGGAAGCTCCAACGCCCAGAAAACCACCGAAGTGCCTCAGGGCAAAGCCGTTAACCCTTAATTACCCAAACGCAGCTCGGCCACCGCAGACGACCAAGAAACACTTGCTCGACAAAAAGAAGCCAAACGACGACAGAACGCTGAATTAGCCCGTCGCTGTCTTTTTGTTACCTCGTGCCCTCCATCAGTTTCCCTGTCAGTCTCCCCCTCCCTCCCCCTCCCTCCCACTCAATATTTCACATCCTGTCTAAACCCGTCTCTCGTGAAGAGTCCAGACAGCTCGGGAGGTGGGGGTGGGGGTGGGGGTGGGGGGGGGGGGGGGGGGTGTCTCTGTGCTGACCTCAGCATCTGTCTTCCTCTGCCTCGTCCCCTCCAATACCACGACACCTCTTGTTCTCAGTCACTGAGACGTACGGAGACGTTTCTGTGTCGGCTGCTCTGGACAGCAGGTGGTGTGCGTTTTCATTCCAGAGGTCACAGATCGGATCTGTGTTGATTTTACTCTTTCTGGACTTTTCCAATTTGTTTTTCAATTCTGACCAAAGTCCATAATTCTGACTTCTCAAAGAAATGAAGCAACTTCACATTTGGGTTTTTACTGACAAAGTATACTGACAAATGTGCAGCTGGTGTTTTACCTGCAGCTCGAACTACTGGACAGACTCAGCTTCAGAGGAGATTTACTGAGGCTCAACACATTTATGTTAATTTATTGTCTTTTTACTGGATAAGTCTTTTTGAACAAGGCTGAAAACTGAAGGATATTTATAATATTTGCTTCACATTTCCAGGATGCGGCTGACGAGTCGTTGTTATTGTGTAATAAAAAAATGTCTATGAATAAATTTCCTAACACAGCTGGACACAGATGTTTTTAACAACGTTACGTTAACTGGAGGAAACTGTGCTGTATTGTTAGGGACTATTTCCAGCAGTCGATTAACACACATTTGGCGCTGTAGTGAATGTGTTTGTGTGTATCTATATGTGTTTGTGTGTATCTATATGTGTTTGTGTGTATCTATATGTGTGTGTATACAAAATGACTCAACAACACATGGACGGATTTTCACCGAACATTTCGAGCTGATCAGTTAGAGGTCAAAGGTCAAGGTCAACAAATCCTTTCCAATACCAGAGAAAAGAATCTAAAGCTGATTAGAGACACAATCTACGGTTTAAGTAGATCGACCAATCATTCAACATCGTAAATGATTCGTATAAATGACATCTTGATGACGCCGCTGTTATCCGTGTCTGATTTATCGCCGTCTGAAACTCTGTCTTCTTGGTCCGTCTGCCTCCTCGGACTCGACCTGCTCGTCCGTCCCCCTGTGAGGACGCCGAGCGCCTGCGTTAAAGCTCCGGCACAGATTTCAGACACATTCATCTGGACTGGACCGACAGCCGGGACACGTGCCGGACGGATTTCTCTCCCCTCTCATTTACAAAAACAAACAAGTCATCCGTCTTTTCCCGCAAATCGATAACATCAGCGCACCTAATTACTGTTTGAAGACTTCAGCGTCTGATGGAGCCGAACAACATTTTCATTTCAGCAGAATCTGTTTCTCCTGCTTTTAACGCAGGCTGGTAACCTACTTCACAGCTTCATTAGCTCCCTCTTCGTGCTGTAAGCCCTGAGCAGTGCTGAGCGCAGAGAGAGAGAGAGAGAAAGTGCAAACCTATAGTGTGTCAGATAAAGGAGGAAACTTTCCTCTCATGCAGCAGCCGGGGCCAGCAGGGAGCTGCACAGCACCGAGGAGGTTTTCCATGCAGGCTGCTGCAGTGACGGAGCATCAGGGAACATGAAGTGTGAGAACTGTGGCGCAGGGAACAGGAGTCTTCATCGTTTCTCTTCGTGGTGAAACACTGAACCAATCGTCAGTTACACACAGTTGGTTTCAATACAAAGTATATGACACTGACACATTTCATACATTTACAGCTCAGTTATCTCAGAGATAAATTTAGTAGA